>NC_081567.1:25727200-25953198 GCF_022355385.1 Mustela nigripes
CCGGGCTTGAACTCATGACCCTGAGATCAAGACCTGAGCTGAGATCAAGAGTCAGACACTTAACTGACTGAATCACCCAAGTGCCCCTAAAGAACCTGAGTTAAAGGTATTTTGTGGGGCGCCTGGGTGGCTCAGTGGGCTAAGCCGCTGCCTTCGGCTCAGGTCATGATCTCAGAGTCCTGGGATCGAGCCCCGCATCAGGCTCTCTGCTCAGCAGAGAGCCTGCTTCCTCCTCTCTCTCTGCTTGCCTCTCTGCCTGCTTGTCATCTCTCTCTGTCAAATAAATAAATAAAATCTTTAAAAAAAAAAAAAAAAGGTATTTTGAGGAAAACGTCCAAGAACCACGTGGACCCCTCACAATCCTGTTGAGAACCATCCTGGCTGTGGCAGGGACCCTGTCTTGCTGCCTGCTGTACCCACAGGGCCCAGTGCACAGCAGGTGCTCAGGAAGTGACTGCTGAGTGAAGGGATGGGGAATACCAATTCCATCCGCACATCGATGGCGAGAGGACAGTCTGTGCAAGATCAGCCTTCAGAGTGGGCTCCAGACACTGCTGGAGACGGAGGACAGCCCCCCCCCCCCACGGGACAGCCGCATCCGATGCGCAGCCCAGCAAGGGGCCATGGGAGGCTGTCCTGGGCTGAAGGGCATTCCCCTCCCCAGAATTCCCATCCAAAATAAGGTCATCATAAGGTGACCTTATTTGGAAAGAGGGGCTTTTAGGGGCAAATTAGTTAAGAGGAGGTCATACTGGATTCAGGCTGGCCCTAAACCCAACGACTGATGTGCCCATGACAAGGCATGTGGAGAGAGAGAAAGAGCGGACGGACGGCCCAACGAGGACAGATGCGGAGACTCGCGGGTGCGTCAAGGCAAGGAGCGCTACTGGCGGCCGCAACCACCGGAAGCGAGAAGACACGAGGGAGGACTGTCCTCAGGAGCTGCAGAGGGAGCACGGCTCCGCCAACGGCCCTGATTTCAGACTTCCCGCCTCCAGAACTGTAAGGTCATGGAGGTGGTTGCAAGCCACCCTATCGGGGACTTTCTCTCGGCAGCTGCAGGGAACTAGGACAGAGCGGCCAGGAAGGAGAGAAGAGGCAGGTAGGCAGGGGAAGGAAGATGGAACCAGAGCCTGGCAACTCTCCTCATGGGTGTCTCCAAACTCCGCTTCCTTCCCTCCCCACTTCTACGGCTCTGCTCTTTCTTACTGCCCTTCTCTCTCGTTCCAGACCACGCTGGCTCTGCCCTGCCCCCAGGAACCTTGCATATGCTGTTCGCTTTGCCTGATAACCTCCACTCCTGCTTTTTCATAGTGGGCTCCCTTAAGGACATGGGTCGGTCCCCTCGGGACATGGCTTAAACACACTCTTAAGAGGTATTTTATCTTTCCTGACCCCTTCTTACTCTCCATCATGATGCCCTTCCATTATTGAATTTAGAGGCTCCGCTTCTCCCACAGAGTGTAAACTCTCTCAGGGAACGAGCGAGGACCTTCCGCTGTTCCATTTCCCAACACCTAGCAGTGCCTGGTGCTCAGCCTGGGCCCCACAAGGATGGAATATGTGAGCTGCACGTTTGTTTGAGTCTTCCAGAAGGCCGTGGGACCTGCTGCTTTGCCAGATGGCCATTTTCAGGGTCTGCTCTGCCTCCATCCTCCTGGGGGACTCTGATGACCCAGGAGCAGTGAGGGTGTGACTTGGGCTGAGACGGAGGGGGTCACAGGCGGGAATGTTCACGAGAAAGGTGGCAGGGGTAAAACTAGGCAGACCTGGATGGAGAGGTGGGGCAGAGCACACGGGCTTCCAGCTTCTGGTCAACAGGCAGGCAGGCGCAGCTACTGAGCAGGGTGGGAAATGACACAGGGGACTGATATGGGTCAGGTCGAAGTTCTAGAAGAATCATTGGAAAGCCATCATCTGTGGGAGACGATTCCCTGTACCCAGCCTCCCGCTTCTACTGAGAGCTGCGCCAGCTCCTCAATGTTTCCAAGGGTCACAGGGTCCTCTGCTTCAGGAGTTTATGCTCCTTAAAAAGAACAAGAAGCACCTTACACCTATTAGTATGGCTACTATCAAAACACCAGAAAAATGACATGTTGGTAAGAATGTAGAGAGATTGGAACCCTTCTGCATTACTGGTGGGAACCTTTGTGCAGAAAATGGTTGGAAAGTTGATGTGGAAAACGGTATGGAAAGTCTTCAAAAAAACAAAAATAAAACAACTATCACATGATCTAGTAATCCTACTTTGGGGTGTATCCCCCAAAAAACTGAAAGCAGGGAGGTGAAGAGGTATTTTTACACCCATGTTCACAGCAGCATTACTGACGGCGGAAAAGAGGTGGAAATAATCCAAGCACCTATTGTTGACAGGAGGAACATATAAGCAAAATATGGAACAAATAATCATGCAGCGGAATATTACTTGGCCATAAAAAGGGAGGGAATTTGGACACCTGCTACAACACGAGTGAGCCCTGAGAACATCATGCTCCATGAAATAAGCCAATCACAGAAAGCCAAGTACTGTTTATATGATTCCATTTATGTGAAGTCAAATTCACAGAAACAGAGTGCCGGCTGCAGGGGGCCAGAGAGGGGAGAATGTGGATTTGTCATTTAATGGGCACAGAGTTCCAGTTTGGAAGATGAAAAGCGTCCTGCAGATTAGTTGCACAGCAGTGCCAGTGAATGTACTCGGTGCAAAAAAGGTTAAGAGGGTAAATTTTACGTGATGTGTATTTAACTGTAAGCCTAAAACTAAAAGAACAAAGAGATATCATAGCCATAGGTGCTTCCCCTTTAGGCCATTCTGGCTTCTCTATGCTAGCCTCTGCCCGGGGAGTCTCCCCTGTAGGGATGTTTCATGCAAGGTGGGCCCTGGTCCCAAAACAGAAGGTGGCTGCCAGGCTCTGTGTGACGGAAGGCCATATGGCGGCCTGCATTCAGGAAGTTCATGATGACTTCCCGGGCTCCTTCCTCTGGGGAGGAGTGGAGACCACCCAGAACTTTCTAGGCGTGGTTCTGGGGTCAGCAGAAGCAACCACCTCCTGCCCTGCTTGTCTCCCCACTCCCACCTGTGTCTCCCTCCCAACTGTCCCCCACAAAGGCCCAAGTGATCCCTCCAGATTGCAAATATGATTTCTCCTCGTTAAAACCACACGGCTCATGGCTAAGGGTTCAACCACCCATCAGGTGATCCAAAGTCCCTGCAGGGACTGGCCTTGACCTACCTCACTGGTAGAAAGACCATCCTTTGCTCCTTTGTTTCAGCTACATTAGCTTTGAACATGCCATGGTTCCTCCTACCACTGGGCCTTTGCTCGGGCCGTCCCCTCTCCAGAATGCTCTCCTGGGACCCCTCATGATTCCACTGAGGTACTAACACCCATGATACACACCTCAGTTCACATGCTGCCTCTTCAGGAGGCTGTCCCAGGCCCCTGGCCCAGGTGAGCTTTACCTGTTGGGTGCTTCTAGATCCCTCCTTCCTTCCCTGCAGAACACCTGCCTTTCTTTGTAATGATGTGTTCACCCGTTTCATCATTCTGCTTAATGTCCATTTCCCTTCTGTTAGTAACAATGGCTGCTACATAGCGCTGTGTGCTAAGCACTTTATGTACAGGAACTCACTGAACCCTCTTAGCAACCATATGGGGTGATGCCAATATTATCCCCATTTTACAGATGACATGATTGAAGTACAGAGACATTAAGTGATTTTCTCAAGCCCAAATTCATAGCCAGACAACAGAAGAGCTGGGATTTGAACCCAGGGGGTCTGGCTCGATCTTGACCACTCGGATGAGGGCAGGATCTACCTCTGCTTCTTCTCATGGTTGAGTATCTGCCTAGCACAGTGGCACACAGTAGGTGCTCAATACATATCTGTTGAGGAACAGAGAAAGTCAGAGAGAGCCCCATCTCCTGAACTCATCTGTGGGAGTGTGGGACTGCTCTCAGCTGCCTTCAGAAGGGAGCTGGATGGTGAAGGAAGGAACAAGTAAGCTTTGTGTTCAGACCCTAGGCCTACATCTCTCCCTCTTCAGCCCCTCAATCTGTCTCAACCAACTGGAAACACTGGGAACTAGGCCAGTGGGGGCTGGGCTGAGTGGGACAGGTCACCGAGCTCTGTGGACAGGGCTACATCCCATCAGCCTGACCCCAGCATCCCCAGGGCTCAGTCAGCAAGAGTCCTTGACTACCAAGGGCTGTGCAGACTCTCAAGGACAGAGCCCCAGCTTCTTGAACCAGATGAGGTCCTCTGTTCTCAGCACACAGCACGATCCAAGCTGACAGACACGGCTTGCAGGGAGCTCCCCAGAATCCCAGCTCCATCAGCTGATGAACAGAGAAATGGTGGTGTGTCCACACAATGGACAGCTCACCAGTCATAAAAAGCAACGAGGTGCTGATATAGAGTGTAATGCGGATGACCGACAGAGCACGTTAAGTGAAGGAAGCCCGTCACAAAATGTCCCCTAGTGTATGACTCCACTTGTACAAAATATCCGGAAAAGGCAAATCCACAGAAGCAAATTACTGGTTCACAGGGTCTGGGTGGGGGACGTGGTGGATGGGGAGAGATGGACTGCTTACGAAGTACGGAGCCTCCTCCTGGGATGATACAAATGTTCTAGAACTGGACCATCAATGCCCTAAATGCCACTGGATTGAACACTTTAAAGTGGTTCAATCTATATTAGGTCGATATTGCCTCAATTAAAAAAAAAAAAAAAACAACTCCTGGTTTTGCCACTTACTGGCTGTATCCTTGTAGTCAAATATCTTAACATCCTTGTGCCTCAGTGTTTTCATCTGAAAAATGGGGATACTAAATATGTATACTTCATAGAGCTGCTGTCAGGACTACGTTAGGCTCTTAGAATTATGCCTGGGATGTACTAACTGCTGTGTTTGCATTTGCTGTGGTTGTGAATCGCTGTTACCAACAGGAATTCTTTGACCCAGTCAAAAGTCTCTGGGCGGGGGGCACCTGGGTGGCTCGGTCAGTTGGGTGTCTAGTGGGGAGCCTACTTCTCCCTCCAGCACCCCCCTCTGCTCTTGTTCTCGCTCTCTCTCACTTACACACTCTTTCTTTCAAATAAATAAAATCGGGGGGGGGGGGGGGGGATCACTGGGCAGACTCAAGGACTGAAAAGGAAGCAACTATACACAGAGGCCTGGGCATCGGTACTGATTAATTTAACTTCCTACCCCAGGCTGACCAGGATGTGTGCTAAACATAACCAAGGGTCTGACTTCCACAACACTGACCAGAGGTTCTGTTTTAATATTAACCTCCTCATATTTTCTTACACGGTGGAAGGTATGTTTTGAGGGATGAGGATTAAGACAAAATACATGTAAAAGGTTCCAGCAGAGGACTGGACACAGAAAGTGTGCAGGGAATGTCTGCTGGACCCGGACGGAAGTTTTGCTCCATTAGTGTTATGGAAACATTGTATTTAGGACAGTTGAGAAGCCCGGACACCTGCTTCCTGTCTTTATGAGCTGACGTTTCCTGCTGAGGCACCCCAGAGAGGTTCTTATGCTCCTGGCCTGGGGCTCTGCTAGTGGCTTAGGAAAGAAGTCTGGGTCTACGGACAAGGGTCACTGAAATGTCTCCAGAGTGGGCCCCATTGGATTAGACCTTAGGGCAGTGGATCCCCAAGAGGCAAGACAGTAGACCCCAGATTTAGCTTGAAAAATGTCAACACTCTTTCCCCTGCCACATATACGCACGTGCATACGCGTGCACACCAGAGAGAATGTGAGGCCCCCCAAGGGGCCATAGATACGCTCAGCTCTCCTCCCGTGTGCATCTGATGCGACCCAGGATAGAGGGCCTAGTGAAGGATGACCGGTGTGGCGTCTGTTATACTACGAGCCCAAACCAAGTAACAGTGTGAAATGTGGTGGTCCCTTGCAGCCCAACTAACGAAAAGTCACCCAGTGTAGCTTCCTGCCTTAGTAAGCAGGATACACTCAACAGACCCACCACGTCCTTTGATGACTCAAGACCAGGCAGAGTCTCAGTGTTTGCAAACATCTCATTTTGTCCATGCCCTGGAGGCATAACCAACTCCAGCCGGAGCCCATGTGGGCCCCGGCGCCATGTCACAGCAGAGAAGGAAGGATTCTTTACACACACGTAGCCTGCATATTCCAAACACAGGACCATGCTTCTCATTCACAAACAGGTTGGTTCTAGCCTGTTTTTCTTGAGATACTCAGTTTTCATCATCCCACTTTGCTTTTCCCACTTTCGAGAGAGATGGGAGTTCAGGTAATATTTTGCTAGTCTCTCTGTGAGGAAAGGGAGAGAAGTCAGCAGCTTGGTTGAGGCCCACAGGATTCCACCGCTAGAATATCAACAGCCGGTATTTATCCAGCACTTTCTATGTGTCAGGCATGGTGCTGAAGCCCTGGATATTCAATATTTCATTGACGCTTCCTAACGTTCCTGTGAAGTAGGTACTAACTAGGTCCCCTTCTCAGGTGTACAAATTGGGGTGCAGAATGCCGTGCACCTTGTCCCCACAGCCAGGGTGATGGCTCAGAACCTGTGACCAGGCTCTCAGTGTCCAGGGCCTACAAGGCTGGGGGCCAGTCGAGATCAGTGAGTCCTTATGGCTAGAGAGGGGAAGAGTCTGGCTCCCCAGTTCGAGCTGGGCAGGGGGACACAGAGAGGTAGGGTCGAATCTACAACAGCCCAGAGCAGCCACGTTGGGTGGGCTCTGCCCTTGGAAAGCCCCTCTGTTTTCAGAGCCTCTGAGAAACTTCTGATGGGCACGCCTGCCCCTTTGAGGAGGCTCCTAAGTGTGCTCATCCTTCTCGGGATGGGAGTAGTGGTTCTGGAAGCTACAGATGGAGCAGCAGATGGGAAGTGAAAGCCTATCAGAGTTGCCCAGGATAAAATCATTCATCTGCAAAATTCATATGCTTTTGCGTGGGGCGACTTCACAGAAACAAAAGCAGGAGGAACCAGCAGGGCTCGAGGCGTGAAGTGCCTCTGGCCATGAGGCTGGCAGAGTGAAGCGGGCAGAAGAACGGGGGGAGCACAGAAATGACGGCAGCGGGGCGGAGGGAGGAAGGACAGACGGACCGAGGCACAGAGGGACCTGGAGCACTGAAGCTAAGAAAGCAAAAAATTCCAGAACTCTCTTCTCTGAAACCCAAAATCAGTTTGGCACGTGGTCTAGCAAAGGATTCCCAGGCCCCTCGGACATACAGGAGTTTCAGCCTTGGATGCCGCTCAGGAATGAGCAGTTGACATTTACCGAGTACTTGGTAAGTGCCCGATCCTCTGCTAGGTTCTGTGATCCAATCCTGGTTTCACAAAGACTGAATTTCCTCGCAGATGGTCATATGGCTAGTGAGGTGGCAGAACTCAGACTCGAGCCCTAAGCCATCTGCTGGGCTTCTCATCACCCACCCTCCTGGAGGCTGTAATGCTAGAGATCCCAATACCCTGGCCCGGCTGAGCTGGTTGAGGCCATGGTTGTGGCAGGTCAACACAGGGCCCCTAGGGGGCAGCCTCGTGAGCACAGGAATGCCCACCTGACCTCCAGAGGTCTCTGGCAGAGTACCACCCCTTGACCAAGGATGAGGTGACCTCTGGGGTCTCCACCAGGGGTCTACAGGATCAATGAGCAGACTCGGGACCACAAGTGACCTTCCTACCTCCAAGGACCTTCCCTGCTGCCAAGTGGTCCCATGTGAGGGGCGGGACTGGCTCCCGTGGTGCTCTCTACATACCCTGGGGCCATCTTGCCACTCTAGCTCTGGCTAACTTCCCCAAGGGCCAACTTCAAGCAGAAAGAACACCAGCCTTGGAACAGCAGAGAACTGGTTCTCATGTCCACTCTGCCACATATTTCTTACATGACCTTGGGTCCCAGGTTGCCCTTCTATAAAACAAGTTTGCTTTGAGGGTTGAACGAAGTGGCTGCCTTATTAGCTGTTATGCTCAACATTTGGGGATGACTTTGAACTCAGTCCTTTCTTGGAAGACAGAGGGGGAACATCCTCACTTGCTTCTCTCCACTCGCCTCTCATTCTTTTACTATACTCCCTCCATTTTAAAAGATCTCAAATGCAGCAAGGTCATCTCTGACCCATGTCTTGTCCAGACTGTTCTCTCCCTCAGGAAAGGTTCTCAACCAGATGTAATTCTGCCCTTGGGGACACTGGGCAATGTCTGGGGCTAACTGTGGTTGTCCCAAGTTGGGGTTCAGCATGAGCAGATCTAGTGGACCGAGGCCAGGGGCTGCTTCTACACGTCCTGCCATGCCCGGGATGGTCCCCACAACAAAGACTCATTCAGGCTACTAATGTCAGGAGTGTTTAGGTGGGGAAATTCTAGTCGAGAAGGAGCTCTTTCTCATCTGCCTGACAATCGCTTCTTAGCCTTCAGTTCTCAAGTCCAAACTTGGCACATTCAGAGGCCTTTCTGACTGCCTGACCCTGTCCCCCCCACCCTACCCCCTCATTTTCTAGCTCTTTAACTCTTCACATGGCACCTTTAATTCTACTCTCCCAACTAGGGGACATGCACCATCAGGTAAGGTTGGGGCGCATTTGCTCACTAAATGTCCAGGTAGTACCTAGCACAGGAGTCCCTGACCACATGTTTATGGAATGGGCACCCGAACAAGTGAATAAGGAAGTAAGTAAGTTAAGATCTGCCAGCCCTGTTTCATAATCTGCTTACCCTTGCTCTCCTCTGAACAAAAGAAAAACAGGGATCTTTCTAACAACCATCATCTTTCTCAGGTTGCCAGGTGGACCCTGCCGAAACTGACCCGACTGTGACATCCCCAGGTCCTCTCCAGGGCCCATGGCTTCCCAGCAGACAATGAGATGCCACCAAGCCAAGGAGGGCACCAGGATTGCACTGTGAAGGAGACAGAGACTGTTTCTAGCTTTGAACAGTGAATATCCCTCTCTGCCTGGAGTTTATTTGGTTCAACCCCCAACTCCTGGGGATGTATGGTCTCCGTAACGGATGGCACCAGGAACGACGGTCAGTATTTTAAGTGTGACAGTCACGTGGATGTTAGCTTAAAAGGGATGCATACTAAAACTCTTACAGATATGACATGGTGTCTGGGAAGCACTTCGATGGGGAAGCGGGGGAGGGTACAGCTCTATCGGCACTTGGCTACGACCTGATTCGAGCTGAAACTAGGTGATGTGCACGTGGGGGTTCATTAGACTGTGGTTGGCATTCCAGTGCCTGCTTGGAAATCGCCCTGATTTAAAAAAATAAAAAATATATTACTTTTTTAAGACGCCTTCATCTGGCTGTTGCAGGAATGCTGGCGCCATCAGAGGAAGGCAGGCCCCGCCCCCTGCCCTGGCGCCATCAGAGGAAGGCAGGCCCCGCCCTTTGCTCCCCATCCTCTTCTTTTTAGCCCCACCATGAATCAGGATGGAAGACACAGTCAAGCAAAGAGTGGCCTTCTGGCAGGAAATAAAGCTCATTTTCTTCCCCTTTTTTTTTTTTTAACCTCATGACATCTTTAGAAGGGTTTCCTCTGCTTATGGCCGATTCTCAAGAGCAGATCAGTGTTTGTGCAAAGGGACGGACCTTCCTGGTGGCATCGGAGTTTCTTGGGGCTTCGGGGCTGCCGGCTGGTGGGGAAGTGCCACACGGTTGTGGCCAAGGGCCCACAGGAGCGCCCGGGGCTGGTGTTGGAGAGCAGTTCCCCATTTTATCGTTTCACGTGAAACCTCCCAATCTTAAAACATGGGCAAGCCTTTCGGTTGGGACAAGTTATAGCCACCAAACATGCACACACGCAGAGTGAGCCTCAAACAGCCCAAACATGCGTGTCCGTGACTGCTGCGCCGTCACAACAGACCTGCTGCTCCCCTTTCCGACACCAGAGTCAGACCCGGTCCTGCCCCGAATCAAACACGCCCACGGCACCCACATTCTAGAAGCAACCTGATCCTGCCCCAGAATTCCCTCCGACCTCCTACTACTCCATCCGTCACCTGCTCTGTTCCAGCCACCCTGAGGCCCCTTGCTCCCCCAGCAGAGCAAGCACAGCCCCATCTCAGGACCCCACAGCTGCTGTTCCCTTGGCCTAGGGCCACGCTCCGGGTCCCAGACACTCGCTCCTCCTCCTCCTGTTCTTCTCAGGAAGGACTTACCCAGCCGCTCCTGCTAAAATTGTTAACTCTCCCGGCTGGTTTCTTCTGCTTTATTTTTCTCATGTGCCATTTTACTAATTTTGTTTGTTTTCCCCCCATGCCAACTTGAATGGAAACTCTAGCTGGGGATGGGTCTTTCTGGCTCCTGCATGTACCCACGAACGCAGCTGGGTCCGACTCGGATCCCCGGCAGAAGGAGCTCACAGGCCAGGCCTCTGCGGTGCGTCACTGGGGCACAAAGCACCTGCGCCCCGGCCTCCAGCGAGAGCAAGGCCACCTTACCTGATGGGGTAGTCGGCGGCGCTGAGGTTGATGAAGAAGTCCCAGGGCCAGTCGGTCATCTCCAGAAGGTCCCGCATGCTCTGCAGGTACGTGGACAGGAGGCTGGCGCCCCCCCAGATGGTGGCCATCCTCCAGGGCGTGACACGAACGTTGCCGTACTGTCCGGCGAACTGCAGCACTTGCCGATGCAAGTAATTCGAGCGCTTTCCCCCGGGGAGAGAAGAAGGGACATTCAGCGGCCCAGAACACGGGCGGACGTGCCCCTCACCCCCTCTGTCTCCCTTCCCGTTTAGGTGACATGGCTTCTGAACAGCGTGGACTTGGCCAAGGAACTGGTTCCAGCTGGGAGTGTCCTTTCTATGGTGGCCTTCAAAACCTTATTATTTTTTTAAAATTTCCTTCAGTTACTTGAAATGCTGACTCCCAGGCCCCACCTCTGAGCTAAGCGCTCACAAGGCGTGGGCTGGTGCCCAGGACTCTGCATTTTCTAAAAGATTTTATTTATTTATTTGATAGACAGAGATCACAAGTAGGCAAAGAGGCAGGCAGAAAGAGAGGGGAAGGGGGAAGCAGGCTCCCTGCCGAGCAGAGAGCCCGATGCGGGGCTCGATCCCAGGACCCTGGGATCATGACCTGAGCTGAAGGCAGAGGCTTTAACCCACTGAGCCACCCAGGTGCCCCAGGACTCTGCATTTTTAAAGACTGACACATGTGGTCTGAGGATGAGCAGCTAGGAAGTGTGACTGTGTCTAAACCTGATGAGTATTTCGAGGGGCAGGATTCCTCCACCGGCCCCTCTCACAGGCCTGCTGTGATCAACCATTCTCTTATGCTTTTTTGATGAAGGGGTCAGCAGACCAACAAAAACCTCCCCGCCAAGACAGCACAGGGGTCGGAAAGCCTGCTGCGGGGTTTTGTAAATAAAGTTTTGTTGGAACACAGCCACACAGACACGTGCATTTCTCAAGGCTGCTTTCCCACTCCAATGAAGAGCAGAGTCCCTGTGGCAGGAGCATATGCCTGCAGAGCCTAATATATTTACCACCTGGCCCTTCATGGGAAACATGTGCCCACCTCTGGGATGGCCAGCCTCCCAAAGTGGCCGGAAGTGCACGGACCAGTGGGGCAGTGAAGAAAAGTTTTATGGAGAAAGTCTAAAGTCACAGATGGGAACTTTGAAAATAACATGCAAATGCACGCACACATGTGCTTACATGCATGCATGTACACACACACGTGCGCGCGCGCGCACACACACACACACACACACACACACACACACACACAGAGTCTCCTGGAGGGGCTCCGAGGAGAAGCTGCTGATCAACCTACGAGTCTTGCCTGAAAGGGAGCTGGCCTGGAGAGGAGCTGACAGACCGGCGGAGAAAGCCAGCAAGTGACAACCGGGGGCGTGGGGCAGGGGGCGGGCGGGGGTCCTCACCTTGTCCACGTGGATGTAGTAGAAGTGGTCTTTGTGGTAAATGGCCTTGAACATGCGCTGCAGCTGCCGAGAGGCGCGGCCGTGGACCACCAGCACGAAGGCGATTCGGACTGGGTTGGCGAGCATATATTCCACCGAGTCCTCGTCCCACTGCACGTTCTTGTTGGCTTTGCCTGGGGGAAGACCCGAGAGACCACGGGGTGGGGTGAGCCTCCCAGGTTCTTTGCAGGGAAGTGGATGGGGAGCTTCTCTGATGCTTTATCTTGGGGACTATCTGAAGGGCACGGTCATGGTCATATGGGGCCCTAAGACCTCAGGCAGCCCAGGCAAGCTTGTCCTGGACCCTTACACTGTCCTGGTGCATGCATGGGGGTCTCTGAGGTGCTCGGAGGTTCCCACCTCCAAGGAGCTCTAAAAGCTGATGGAGACACAAAGACTTGTATTAAATCATCGAACAAGGCAAGAGGAAATGAGAGGTATCTCTGAAGGGGAAGGAGCAGTTAATTCTGAGCTAGGAAACAGAAGACACAGGAACTGGTTTTGCCTGCCCAGAATCCACTTTCCCTTCTCCTCTGAACAGCATCCTTTTTGGTAAACATTGTGGAAAGAACAGATAAGATGACACCTGCCCTCTTATTTTTAAGTTCACAGTACAGTACTGTTGATTAGAAGCACGAGGTTGTACAGAAGATCTCTAGAGCTTACTCATCTGGCACAATGAAACCATTATCATGCAGTATTTTGGAGGGCATCATTCCCTCCTCTATTTTCAGAGTCTATGGATGGGGAGGGTCTCCCTCCATTATCAGTGACAGGGAAGGTCCCAGAGCTCAAGGCCTGGCCAGTCTGAACACAGCATCTCCCTAGCAACAGCCTGTATGGTTCAGAGGTGGATGAGTGACCTACCCAAGCTAATTAGCCCAGAACACAGAATTCTAGGCTTTTGTTGGAACAACTAGGTTAGAGAGGTTCCCTTTCTGGTATACACAAAACTGGAAGATTCTAAGGGACGTTTTAACCCCACATGGAGAAAGAACACCTGAGAGGAAAGAGAACACAGAGGAAGCAATGCAGTGACGGGACCCTATGCAAAAGCACTATGTGACTTACTCCATCAGCCTAGCTGGACATCAGCCACCATCATCGTGCAGTTTTCTTTGAACACCCAGATCTTGTATCAGACCCACCTGCATCCCCCTGGTTCCAGATGTCTTTTATTCTCTAAGTAGCCTTAAAGACTCCTTTTCTCCTCCTTGCCCTTGCCAATACTCCCAGGGCAGGGTTTCCAGGGGGACAGAGCTTATCAATGGCTTAGTTCATTACAGTTTTGACTAGAGCTCTCCTGCCTCTCTTCAGCCTGATTTCCTTTAGGTCAAACCCAGTTTCTTCTGGGTTCTAGGTTTATGAGACCCAGAATGTTGTCAGGGTCACAGCTGCAGGTGCCCTGGGTGTCAATTTGGAAAACAGGGAGTGTTTAGCCTCCAGGTCAGGAGATCAGGAGCCTGTCAGTGTCACTGGAAAGCTAAACGGATGCCAAATGAACAAGGCTCCTTCTAGGCTGTTCCAGAGGACAGGATGAAACTAACATGGCTAGTGTCCAAATCACAAGGCACAGCCTCTGTGGCCTGCGTGCCCTGGCTCGGGAAGGCCTCTGTACCCCGATCGCCCTACTCTCCACCCTGGACCTGGCCTTCTTTCTTTCCCTTGAGCAAGTCTGTTTCTGCCTCAGGACCTTCTCCCTGACTCTTCTAGCTCCCTAGATCTTTGCATGGCTGCATCTGCCCGTCATCAGTTCACAGCTCAACAAAAGGCCACCTGCCCCCATCAGCCACATCACTCTCTTCTACCTCACCTTAGCTTGACTTTCTGCATAGCATTAACAACATCTGAAACTGTGTACCTGCTCACTTGTTAACTGTTTGAACACCCCACTGGAATATCAGCTCCATGCGAAGAGGGGCTGTCTCAGCCTTCTTGGTCATCAAACACACAAGTCTGTAACAGTATCTGGCATACCTCTGGTTCTTGATGAAGAAAGAAGTTATAGGAAGAGTACATTCTGGTTTGGTACCATAACAATCACAGTGCATTTTACTGAGCACTGACCAGCGCTTGCTATCCATCATTTCACTCAATCCTCTCTCCCGTCCTGTGGGAAAGTGCTATTAGTCCCATTTTGCTAATGAGGAAAACATAGCCTGGAGAGGCCAAGGGATTTGTTTGTTCAAGGTCACACTGCTGTAACTGGTTCAGCTGTGATTCAAACCCAGGTCTCTTTCCAGAGCCGATCCCCTGAAACGCTAACACACACTACATTACCATGCCTAGACTTTGGAAAAGTTGATAATAATTCTGCTTGTTCATGAAATACCCTGTGAATTCACCATTGCAGGGAGGTAGGCAATGCATTCGAAGGCTATCACAGGTACTGCACAGAGGGCTCCTCTACCATGTGGGAGGCTGACTCGAGGTGGCCAAGAAGATCACTCTTTTCATCCAGCCGTCCATCCAAATCCAACCACCCAACCAGCAAACCATTCAGCTCCCCATCCAGCACAGCACCTTCAATGGCTTATCATCCAGAAAACCACCCATCCATTCATCCGTTCCACCCATCCACTCATCATCTTTAAAACCATCCATCCATCTGCTTACCCATCATCCTCAAAGCAAATCATCCATGCCCCCACTCTTCCGACCATCTATCAACTCATGGATCCATGCAATATTAACTTAGCCTATACTACGCGCCAAGTACCGTGCTAGGTACTAGAAAAAGAAAATTTGGGGGGGTGGGGAATCCTTTCCTTTGAGGAGCTCTCAGCCAACTAAGGAAAAACAGAAGACAACGATCAGTTGTTTTAGGACCAAAGCGTGTTCAGGTTGCCCTTGGAGGGCGAGAAAGAAGCGAGCAATCTGCCTGCAGGGACAGAGGCGATCTCAGCAAGTTTGGCCCAAAGCTCCTGAGCACCTCTCTTCAAGTGCTCCAGACGGATCCCAGCATCTTTAGGCTCCTTGGCTGTTCAATCAGTAGCTGCAAACCTGGGGTAATTATCATCTTGGCTCTGGTTGAGGACAGCCTGGGCAGCAATCAGATAGGGCTATCCTCTGCCCTCTCCTCTTCTCCAAACCCATCACAAATACACTGGGCTTTCTTGGTGACTATATGAGAGGGGCACGCCTGGGGTAATCATGTAGCTTTAAACACTCCTGCAACTTTATCCATCCATCCTTCCGTCCGTCCATCTGACCATCCATCCATCCACTCAACCAACCACCTACTGACCCACTCACCCCATCCTGCATCCTTAAACCCTCCCACACGCCAGCCCTGGACAAAGGCTGGAGGACAAAGACATGCGGGATGGGAGCCTGTTTTCACAAGAGGATCGTGAAACAGACTACGGAATGCGAGAATCTAAAATAAAAAATAAGGTATAAGAAAAGCTTATTTCTCTCCTTCCCATGACTGTAGCTCAAAGGCAGCACACAGATCTTTACCATGCTGGCAGCGGCCTCTCCTTGCCTCCTTTGGAAACTCTTTATCAGACAAAAGAGGATTGTTTAAAAATAACGGGTACTTAGTGCCACTTTTTTGCATCTGGATGTCACTGGGTGATTTTTCAAAGGCCTAAACTAAATGTGGCCCACGACACAGTATCTTAGAGGAATTTCACTCTGGAGAGGCTCCTGCTGGCCCTCAGGTAACACTGCTCATCCCTGCCCAAGTTCTCGGGGTAACAATGACCTGGAGTTCTTAGTGACTGGGGCTGATGGGGCCTTTGGAGTCAGCCGTAGATGTCTGTTGCCAGGTTGCTGAATGACTGAATGAAGGAATGCCTTCTGGCTGCCCTGGTCCAGAGGAGCTGATGTCATGTGAGGGCCTTGCGCACCAGCATTGTGCTGCGCGGCAGGTGCGGAGCTGGAATTTAGCTTCGGGAGGGATGCACTGTAAGGCTCCAAGGCTCAGAGAGGTCCCCATGTTTCCCCAGGGTCGCACAGGGAATGCGGAGAGAAGCAAGGAGTGGAAGCCCAAACCCAGTCCAGCTACCTCCCTCTGCCCTCCTGGGAATCAGAGCAGGGAGATGGGGAAGGCTGGCATGAAGACCGTAGGGTGCTGTGTGCTGAGGTGGAAAGAACCTTTTGTAAC
The DNA here is from genome assembly GCF_022355385.1 of Mustela nigripes. Taxonomy (NCBI): domain Eukaryota; kingdom Metazoa; phylum Chordata; class Mammalia; order Carnivora; family Mustelidae; genus Mustela; species Mustela nigripes. The sequence continues at coordinate 25,743,238 of NC_081567.1, forward strand.
TTTCTTAAAAAAAAAAAAAAAAGATTTTATTTATTTGACAGGAAGAGCATGAGCAGCGGGGCGAGGAAAGGCAAAGGGAGAAGCAGGCTCCCCGCTGAGCAGGACCCCTGAGATCACGGCCCGAGCTGAAGGCAGATGCTTAACCAACGGAGCCACCCAGGTGCCCCCTTTTGTAACTTTCTTTAGGGTTTTAGAATGAAGAGCAGATTCACAGACAGACACCGACGTGGATGCTTTCCTTCTGAAGAAAGGAGCTGAGCACCAGGAAATCAGGCGCTATCATTCCAGCAACTGAGTCTCCAGACTGAAAGCCGTCCCTGGGTCAGACAGCTGGTCTGGGGAGTAGCAGAGAGAAGAGAGAACAAAAACCCAGAGCTCTTCTGGAGTACAGCTATTTTGAGGATAAGGGTGGGTGGGAAAGAACCAAAATACCTGAAGAAAGGAGACTCACACGGAGGGGGAATGAGGGAGAGGGGCAGAGGGGACAGACAGAAATAGAGACAGAGACAGACCCAGAGAGGGAGTGGGGTTGCAGACAGGCCACGCTCACACCTTGAGAAAAACAGAGGGAGACCCACAGGCAGCAGGACCTCCCCCTGACCCCCACCTGGGTAGAGAGAACCATATAGAGAGACCTACCCAGAAACACTGAGAAGGACAGAGACACACACACAGGTACAAAGAGAGACAAATGCAAGTGATCAGATGCTTGTATACAGGCAGGGAGAAAATGAGGAAAGGGGGGAGCCACCATGGAAAAGTCGGATCCACTGAACCCCACACCACGGCAGCCACACTTAAAAACAAAGGCAAATGAAACCCCGAGAAGCTCAAAAGGCAAAAATGCCTCCAGGCCTTTTCTATGGCCCTTGGTCCTTCCCAAACCTGCTGCTCCCTCACCTAAGGTTCTGCGCCGTCATGAGCCCAGGGATTCAGCTGGCAGGACACCCTTAGGCTGGCTCCAGAAACAACTGTAACATGCATTCGTACATTCTGGCACACAGTAGGACCTCAATGCATTTTGCTGAACAACAAGAGAGGGAATGAGAGAGTTCTGTCCCCACATGGCGGCACAGGGCAGGGGTGCTATTCAAGAGGGCTGAGGTTCACACGATGCCCTTTGCCTGCTGCCAACAACCACTTTCCTATTTTTGCTGCACACCCCTGGCTTCTGTAATGACCATTCCAGCAAGCTGCTCTGACACGGGGGTGGGGAGCTGGAGATGACCAGAAGCCATGCCACAGACAGGATGGAGACGCCCCATGCGGCGGCCCCCTCCACAGCCCGGCCCCACTGCTGAGGCTGTGGTCTAGAAAAGCCTCCTCTACCAGGAGGGGGTCTTCAGCGGACTGCGGTGAGATGGCCAGCACAAGCAGGAACTGGGCAAATGTTCTCTCCTACGCTGCTGGCAAGGCTGGAAATGGCCACAACTTTACCAGCAGTGATGTGACAGCAAGAATTATGATTTTAAATATGCATGGCCCTTGACCCAGTAACTCCACCCCCAAGAATCTATCCTAAGGGAAGGAGAAGAAAGCATGTCAGTCTCTACATACAAAATACACTTTCATTCATTTATTCGTTTATTTGTTGTCTTTTTTTTTTTTTTAGAGAGATTTTATTTAATTATTTGACAGCAAGAGAGAGAGAGATCACAAGTAGGCAGAGAGGCAGGCAGAGAGAGAGGAGGAAGCAGGCTCCCCGCTGAGCACAGAGCCCAATGCAGGGCTCAATCCCAGGACCCTGAGATCATGACCTGAGCTGAAGGCAGAAGCTTAACCCACTGAGCCACCCAGGCACCCCATTTGGTGTCTCAAAGGTGCCAGGCACAGTTCTTGCCATATTAGTGGATTCAACAGAGTCCTTCCCTGCGTGCTCCTTAGTTTAGTGGTAGAGAGCCAATAAAATAAGTAAGCAAACAGAAAATACAGATGCTAATCATGACACAGGCCATGAAAAAGGGAACAAAGGCACATTAACGGAAGAGGTTTATTTAACTACGGTGGCCAGGGGACACTGATGTGGGCATATGCAAACAAGCTTTGAATAAAATGAGGGAGTGAGCCATGTCATTATCAGGGATGAGGAGGATTCTGGGCAGCTGGCATAGCAAGTGCAAAGGTCCTGAGGCCTCGACCTCAACAGTGTTTATAATGGTCCAAAACAGGAATTGCCCTAAAAGGTCTTATTAATACATATTGATACAGAACATTGCCTATAATATACCCAGCAAAAGACAATTTCTAATATGTAATCCCTAATAATTTATAAGACATGCTTCCACATATTAACAGAGGTTCATACGGCGACATGACAGTTTTCCTTTCTTATTTATACCTTTCTGCATGATCTGCATTTGGTTTTCATTTTACAACGAAACAGAACAAAGGTGATGCTTACTGATAATTCTAATATCAACTGTTTATCGAGTGCTCTTACACATTATGCATTTTCTATGATTTTATATATATATGTATACACACACACACACATTTTTACTTCTAACTAAAACCCTGAGAGAAGCGTTCCTGTCCTCCTGTTATATGACTAACGAAGCTGAAGCCCAGAGAAATCCCACATGGGAGGCGGCACGTCTGGGACACTGAGCCCCCTCACTGCCATGATGCTCAGTAAACTGTCGCCATTACAAAAAAGAGCAAAACCTGCCTCTAGAAGCAGCATGCCTGTTGACTTTCAGCTGCAACACAGCTCACGGTGACATGTGGTTAGAGCGACGTGGGTCTTCACAGAGACCCAAACACTGCCCAGCTCCTAAAAAAACCCTATGAATTCACCATCCCATTGGATGCCCGTGGCACAAAACAGAAAATAAGTGGGAGAATCAGAGTGATGAGGGACAGCAAGAGAAGCGGACTTCAGACCAGTGTTAAAAAGCCAGTCTGTGGGGGAGAATGTCAAGGAGACTTCTGCGATGCAGGTGCGAAGGCCAAGCAGAGAAAATCGTGGAGCGCTCCGCCAGTTCCTACCTGGGCCATGTTCGGCCTGTTGCCCAAACTCTGTATATCTCATTATGGTCTTGGGTCAGATAAGGATTCTGTAACCTCGGGCTCCAGAGAGAGGCTGGAGAAGCAGCTACCTTGCAAGGGTCACTGTGTTGTACAGATGCTGTGACACTGTTAGTGACCTTGCAGGAAGACCATCTGGGAGGGGAAAACACGGTGCAGGGCCCTCTGGTCAGACAGACCTCAGACAAGCCATGCAAGTGCCCCGAGCCCCAGTCTTCCTGTCTGTAAAGTGGGTATGTTATAATCACAGCCTCTGTGTCACAGGGACTTCTGTGCCCAGCACCAAACACGGTGTCTGGCATGCAGTGAACTCTCGATAACGGTCGGTGTTGGTGTCACCATTTCGACGATGCTGTTCCTTCACAGGGATCAGCACCAAGCTCTGTTTAGCTAATGGGCCCAGGTCCAGGCTCAATCCCAAGACCACTCAGGGTCCCAAGGCTGTGCACACACTGCTTACAAATAAACATCCAGAAACAGAGCTCTGCTCCATAGCTGGGGCCTCGGACAGTTAGTAACAACCGTGATGGGAGGTAACTATTTATGGCAATCGTCCTTTTGCAGTGTCTACAACTGTCAAATCCTTACATCATACACCTGAAATTAGTATGTTATATGTCAACTGCATCTCAATTTAAAAAACAGTAAACATAAGCACAAAAAATCTATGACACTGCTAAAAAGAAAAAAAAAAAAAAAGCCAAAACCCAAACCAACCAACAAAAAACAAATTGTAAGAAGTCACTTGGCCAGAACAGTTATTCCACCAACAAAGCCGTCAATGCTATTTATACTCTGAAAGAGCCTCTCCTGCCTGCTGTGAGGGGAGCAGCTTTCTGACTTGCTTCCCAGTCAGAGGGTTGGTGGCACTGGGAAGGGACAGAAGCGGAGGCAGGGCTGTGTGCACATGGGGCTTAGGTCGGGAGGCTCCCAGCTGGGGCGTGACCAGCTTCCTACTGCCCGGGAAGCCACGGGCTATGGTCAGCCTGTCATTCTGCTCTGCTTCTTCCTGGAGGTGGGGGGACTTCGGGAGGACATGGTTCCTCTCTGACCAACGGTTCTTCCTCTCTCAAGCAGGGTTGATTATACTTGTTCTACTTTTAATTTTGGGGGGCGCCTCCATTCTGTTTTCCAGAGTGACCCCACCACCTTGCATTCCCATCAGGATGGATGCTGAGGACATGACGCAAGGTGAAATACACCCTTCGTGGAAAGGGAAACACTGCATGAGTGCCCCTGAGAGAGGCATCTACAGTAGGCACCTGCATAGCATCAGTGAGTAGGACGGGGCGGCCCGAGGCTGCGGGTGGTGGGGATTACTAAAAACGGGCCTGAAGTTCCAGGCAAGCAGGACGAGTCAGCTCCAGAGACACGCCGTACAACACTGAACCCTTAGTCACAGGATTGTGCGCTTGAAGATGTGTTGAGAGGGGAGATCTCGTGTTAAGTGTTCTTACCACAATAGGATAAAAAAAAGTACCCAAAAGCCCTAAAGAGGAGTGAGCAATCCACTCTTGACCCCGCTGGGCTGTGCGGTGACTCATGACTGTGGACTGCGGGTGGCACATGGCTTCACCCTGGAGGCAGGCACGTTGCACGGAAGTGGCACTCATGGCACTGGGAGGAGAAACCTTGACATGTTCTAGGTTCCTTGTCACATTTGGGCGGAAGTGCCTTTTCCCACTGGGAAATTCCTATGCAGAGGTTTCATGATGAGAACTTGGGAGAGGGCCGCCTGGGTGGCTCAGTCGGTTAAGCGTCTGCCTTTGGCTCAGCTCATGATCCCCCAACCTGGGATGGAGCCCTGCGTCAGGCTCCTCAGTCGATGAGGATCTGCTAGTCCCTCTGCCCCTGCCCCTGCTTGCTCTCCTTTTCTCGCTCTCTCAAATAAATACAATCTTAAAAAACAAAAAAAAAAAAGAACTTAAGAGATGCCCAGTGCCCAGAAAGAAGTCCTGTTCTCAGTGGGCTTAGAAAGGTGGCACAGTATGGTGGCAAGTGCCCAAAGGACAAGTCTGGCTTCAAATCCTGCTTCCGCTGCGAACCAGTCATGGACCTCTGGGCAAGTCCTTTCCCTTCCTTGATCCCTCTGACCCTTACAGAACGACAACGATGTCTAGGTAAACTGAACACTTACTATGTCCTCAGCACTATCCATTCATGGCCTCATCATTTAATTTTCCCAAGGTCTAAGGAAGCAGGTACCAAGAATGTAATCCGATCCTCTGCTGAGGCCAAGGGGATACTGAGGGAGTGTTGAGAAGTCACCTTCTCCACAGAGTGCCAGAAAAAAGACGAACACTCAGGTCTGCCGGGCTCCAAACCTGTGTGTTATGCTACAGGTGAGGGAGACGAAGTCTCCAGTCTGGGATTCTAACCTTCAGAGCGTCAGCATGGAAGGCCGTCCTCTGAGAGCCAGCTTGGCTTCCCCGATTTCCTCCTCTCCCCTCTCCCTCCCGCCCCTTGTCTCTCTTCAGCTTAAGATACAACTGACATATAAAATTTTGAGATACTTTAAGTGTACATCATAGAGACTTGATATACACCATGACAGGATCCCCAATCCATCTAGTTGTTTAACACACCATCACATCACACGTGTTATATTTATCTTCTGTGTGTGCGTGTGAACATGTAAGGTCTACTCTCCGCAAATTTCAATCATATGGGGCGCCTGGGTGGCTCAGTGGGTTAAGCCGCTGCCTTCGGCTCAGGTCATGATCTCGGGGTCCTGGGATAGAGTCCCGCATCGGGCTCTCTGCTCAGCAGGGAGCCTGCTTCCTCCTCTCTCTCTCTCTGCCTGCCTCTCTGCCTACTTGTGATCTCTCTCTGTCAAATAAATAAATAAAACCTTTAAAAAAAAAAATTTCAATCATACAACACGGTGTTCTCAAGCACAGCCACCATGATGCACACGAGCCCCTCAGAGCTAGTCCATCTCCTACCTGGTGGTGTGCGCCCTTTTACCCAGGGCTCCCGATTTCTTCCATCCCCCAGACTCCGGCAGCCACGTTTCTACTCTGTTTCTAGGAGTTTGGCTCCTTTCCTCCCTCCCTCCCTTTTTTCCGATTCTGCATCCGAGTGAGACCACGCAGGATTTGTCTTTTGCGGTCTGGCTCACCCCACTTAGCCTTACGCTCTCGAGGTCCACCCCCGAAGGCCCGCGGGGCAGGATTCCCTCCTCTCTCGCAGTTGTGTACATACATCACGTCACCTGGGTGTTGGACAGCTGTCAGCACCCCCGGACGAAGGCAGGTCTCGTGTTTTCTGGGACATCATCACCACCCCTCCGCCCTGGCCTGGCCCAGAGCATGCTCAGCGGGCAGGCCTTGGGGAAGGAATGAGTTCTGACGGATGGATTAAATCCGACAGCTCCGCCCAGGTTTGGGGCCCGAGAGGCCCACACGAAGACGTGGGTCTGAGCCACTGAACTGGACTGTTTCCACTCATCCAGTGAACCAGCTTTTTGAATAAAACGGTATAAAATTGTGCCAAAATGCACCTAACATTTAGCATCTTAACCACCGGTAAGTGCACAGCTCAGTAGTGGTGAGCACGTCCGCACTGCTGTGTGACCCACCATCAGAACTCTCCACCTTGCACAACTGGAATCCTTCCCGTTAAACCACAACTCCCATTCCCTCTTCCCCCCAGCTCCCAGACAACCACTGGTCCCTCGGCCTCTATGAATGGGACCGCTGTGGAGATTTCACACATGTGGAATCGGAGGGTTGTTCTTTTCTGACTGGCTTCTTCACTTACCATCACATTTCTAGAGTTCATATGCGTCGGAGCATGTGGCAGGATTTCATTTCATTCTGGGTTGAGGAAGGATCTGCTGTAAGGACAGACCACATTCTCCTTTCTCCACTGGTCCACTGGTGGACAGCCGGCGGCTCCCACCATTCAGCTCCTGGGAATAACGTTGCTAAGGACACAGGTGTCCACATGTCTTTGAGACCTGTCTTCCATGCTCTTGCGGTTCAGCCCCAGAGGAGGAATTGCTGGATCATACGTTAACACCCCTTCCTTCCCTCTGCCCCCTCCCGCCCTCCCTCTATTGCTGAGGGACCCATCTGGCTCTCCTCACTCAGCCATCCCATGTACGGACTCGGCCTGGGACTGTATCCTGAATCCACCATTTCCTCACAGGCCAACTAGCCACTCTTGTACCTCAGTTTCCCCATCTGCAGAAGAGGCATCTCCTCTGAGGGATGCTGTAAAGTCTAAAAGCTGTAACGCAGGCAAAGCAAGATCATGGAGCCTGACAGCACCAAGAGCCAGGCAGTGAACCCATGCCGGCTGACTCTGGAGCCCCCCCGCCCCGGCCGTGCACTGAAACTTGTAACAATTTACAGGTCTGAGAAGTAGTGTCCGGGACCGAACCTGGAAAACTTTTAGAGTTAGGGGTCCCTAAACATGGCGTCAGAGTTCCCCAAGGGACAGGATGTTGAATGGCCCTGAGTATCAGGGGGAACCATGATTCCCTTTCTAGTTCTCCCCTAGCCCTCCGATGAGCCCACCCAGGAAGCCAGGAAGTCATCGCAGCCACTTCCTGGGCAGCACATCTTGTCCCTTCCTAAACTTCCTGTGCCAACAAGGAGGGACAGGCCCACAGGACTGGGGTCTTCGGCAGGCGGCAGGGGCAACCAGCTAGCGCTGAGCACCGCCGGACCCATCTGTGTGGCTGGGGCCTCTTTACGGCAAGTGAGAGCGTGATTTCCACTGAAGGCAGGGATGCAAAATGGTTCTGAAAATAAAACTGACTTAAGTAAAAATGAAAGTGAGTCTCTTGCAATGAAAACGATATGAGAATAACAGGGCAGGGGGGATGTGGATATGGCAAAATCATGGAGACGGGAGAGGTGTGAGGAAGCTTGAGGAATGTTAATTGGACTGCATAAGCTCACTTCCTGCCTGTGACGTGCCGAGTCTGTTAAACAAACGAGGGAAGCGGAAGGCCAGGTACAGACTGATGCCTGAGCAGCCCCATACGTCATGAAGGACTCACAGGTCCCTTCTCCAAGGTGGGCTTTCCTGGCTTTAGGAAACCAGGAGGTTTCATCAGTAGGATTCTAGGGTAGGCTCTCGGAGGGACCACCTTCCTGCTGAGGAGAGAGAGCCGGAGCCCACCGAGAAACACTATCCTTCCGATTTTCACCCCAATTTGTGGAGCACTTAACATTCATGAGGTTCTTTCATAGGCTTTTACCTCTCAGAGAAATGCTGCTCATGGAAATCATCCCCATTCACGGAAAATTGTCCTGGGATCAGAGAGGATAGGGAAGTTGCCCAAGGTCACAGAGCCAGGAGGTGGAGAGGAGATTAGGGTTCAAGTGGATCTGATTTCAAATACCGTGTTCCGGGGCACCTGGGTGGCTCAGTGGGTTAAAGCCTCTGCCTTTGGCTCAGGTCATGATCTCAGGGTCCTGGGACTGAGCCCCGCATTGGGCTCTCTGCTCAGCAGGGAGCCTGTTTCTCCCTCTCTCTCTGCCTACTTGTGATCTCTCTCTCTCTCTCTCTCTCTCTCTCTCTCTCTCTCTGTCAAATAAATAAAAAATATCTTAAAAAAAAAAATACCGTGTTCCATGTCCAGACGTTGCATGGCACGAACCCCAGCTTTCCTAACTCCACTGGGGCTCCCACTGGACCTAAAGGGGTTTCTCAACCTTGGCATAAGTGATATTTGGGGCCCGATCACCTGTGGTGGGAGGTGAGGGCCACCCAGTGCACTGTAGGATGTCCGGTCTTATCCCCGGGGTCTACCGACTAGATGCCAGCAGCACCCTCCCCAAATTATGTCCGTTCCTTGACAAACATCTTCTGGGAGAAGGGGACAAAATCACCGTCCATTGAGCAGCACTCCTCTAGAACACAAGTTCTCAAAATCTGGTCTCTGCTCAGCAGCATTAATAATACCTGAGAACTTGGTGGGAATGAAAATGTCAGTCCCCCTTCTGACTGCAACTCTGGGGGTGGGGACCAGCTACCTGCCTATCACTGAACCAGCTCTCAGGATGATTGATGCCAGTTAACGTTTGAAGACCACCAGTCTAGGCTAGTGATTCTTAACCCTGGCAGTGCATTAGAATCACCGGAGCATCTTAAAAAAGCCCAGCCCAACCCAACCCAACCCATGCTTTGGCTCCTCCCCCAAGATATTCTACTTTCCTGACTTTGGTGGGTGCCAGTATTGGCAATTTTTTTAAAGCTCCCCAGGGAATCTGATGTGCAATCAGGGTTGAGAACCCCATTTTGCATACCTTCTTTTCAACCACCCTTACAAAACCATGTCTCTCCACGTGTCGTTCTACCCAGCCCCATCTCCGGATGCCACCTTAGATCCCCCCAGCCTCCTGCTCTGCTAGAGACCGAAGGCCAACTCACCATTATTTCGCTCCTACTCTGAGAAAATGTCTCCCTCCACCCCCGACCAAGCACTCAGGAAATGTTCCTGCTCACTGATTTTTTTTTTCCCCTCCATTCAAGTCTGGAGTTATTAAACCACAGCCCATGGCTGAACCGTCTTATTGATTTTATTGTCGAGAGCCCTGGGATATTCTAATGATGTACTGCTCAATAAATGGAAACCGGTGGGACAGATATTGATGGCGTATGGTACATTTCACTGTAATTCATGGGGTCCCAGTCACTTCGCCTGTTACACATTGTCTGTGAAAACGCTATGCTTTGTCCCGCAAGCTCTTGTCCATCCTGCTGCTGTTTCTTTTCCCCATGCGTCAGGAGGAAAGAGCTGTGATGGTAACAGCTACTACTTATAGCAGGTATTTGGGAGAGATACCCTGATGATGCCTATTTTACAGATAAGGAAGTCAAGGCTCTGAGCGGTTACTTGACCAGGCTAGCCAGTGATACACGGCGAAACCGAGATTCAAATCTCCCTTTGTCAGCCTCTAAAATGAACTTTTAGTGGACTTTTTACCTCCACTATGGTACGTCTGTTTGTGCTCCGCACCCCCAAATTCTTTTTTTTTTTTAAGATTTTATTTATTTGACAGAGAGACACAGTGAGAAGGAACACAAGCAGGGGGAATGGGAGAAGGAGAAGCAGGCTTCCCGCCAAGCAGGAAGCCCAATGTGGGGCTCGATCTTACTGTACCTGAGCAACCTTCTAGATGGGTTTCAATACGGATGAATATTTCACTTATTTTCCCCCTTCTTAAGCATAGTGTTCCTCAACAAGGACTACTGGGCTTTGAGGAAAGACCATTCTCTGTTGCGTCAGGCTGTCCCACGGATTACACGACATTTAACATAGTGTCCCCAACCGCCCCTTCTTCCCCTTGGCCTTTCCCTATGTCTCCTAGGGGACCAGTACGATGGTGGCTTGAGAACCCCTTGTCTCATTGGGAGGCAGGAGATTCTCGGACGAGATGGCCTCCTTCCTTCTTGGCGATGTGGGCATACACTCTGCAAAGGCAGCATGGCAACTGGAAAGAAGTTTGGCTCTGAAATTCGAGATCTGGGTTCAAACCATAGCTCTTCACTCACTGTGACTGCGAGGCCGGGCGAGTTTTATCACCTCTCCAACATGCTGGCTGCTCATCAGTAAAATGAGGGCAAATATGACTCCCACCTTGAAGGGAAGAATCTACGGAATCACTCAGGAAAGTGCCCGACACCGAGCAGCGATGCTGAACCCGGGGCAACTTCGTCCCTCCTGACACCTGTCTTCTTTATTAAAGGATTTATTTCATTTAGAAGGGGGAAGGCCCAGGGAGAGGAAAAGAGAATCCAAAGCAGACTCTGTGCCCAGCACAGAGACCGATGTGGGCCTCGATCACACAACCCTGAGACCATGATCTGAGCTGAAACCACGAGTCAGACGCTTAACCCACTGCGCCCCCTGGGGGCTCCTGCCCCCAGCCTTCTAGTGTTCTTCTCGAATTCCTGATGCAGAGACTTCACAAGCATAAAACAATGCAGCGTTCTCCATGGGGTGGTTTGATACTCAGGACCTGCGACATGCCAGGCAGGCACCGTCCTGGGAGTGGGCAACAGAGGAACGCATGTGCCACTGAGCGCCACGGCTTATGAGGGGCAGACGCCCCTGAAGAGAAGAGAGACAACTAACACATCAGTGTTCCCCAGACCTCTTCTGGGAGAGGAAGAAAACTGAAGGGCGGCCGTATTACTATCACCTTGATAATGACACGCGAGTGACTAAATTCTAGCTCTCCTCTCTCCTTTTCGCACTGCCCTTGCCCAGCTACCCTTTCCATGGAGCCGCAGCCGAGTATAATGCCACCAAAGCCCTGCTTCTGTTTCTAATTCCGCTGGGGGGTCCTCCCCTTTTCCTAACACACCAGCTTGCTACGATCCAGACTGTGTCCTCAATTTGGAGTTAGTGGTGGTCGGGAAGAGGGCTCTCGCCAGCATCCAGCCAACCGGCACCCTTATCTTGGACTTCCAGACTCCAGAACTGTAAGAGAACAAGTTTAAAGGCCTCCAGAGCTGATTAATACTCTACTTAAGGAGGTCAAGGGACCATTTCTTGGGCTAAGATAGAAGATCTCCGGGTTGAATAAGGAGTTGACTGGGCAGACAGGGAGGGGCAAGTGTCTCGTGCAGAGGAACAGCATATGCAAAGGCCCGTGGGGAGAGACAGCATGGTCAGTGGCAGGAGAGGGAGGCGGGCAGCGTGGCTACCCCCACAGAGGCTGAGCTGAGATCAGGAAGGACAGAGAGCAGGGGCATCGCATGGAGTCCTGGGCACCATGAGAAGGATTGCAGTGGAACAAGGCAACGAGCCATCCCAGCAGGCTTGTGAGGGATGGTTAGGGAGTGGACGGCAGGCTGGACTGTGCACTGCACAAGTGGGATGGTCGAGGGGCTTGGCTGCACGGTGCAGAGTGGAGGGGAAGTGGGGGCCAGGAGCACCCCGCGCTGCTACACTCTGAGGTTCAGGGTGTCGAGAATGCTACTTCACCCACACTCTCTGCCTTTTGGACCCCGGGGTGGCCGTTCGCAAGTTCTCCTAAGAGCCTGCCTGTCGCTTGACATTTTCATCTCTGTCCTTCTTTCTCCTCTCCTGAAGGAACTTGCAGGCTCAATAAATACTCCGCCGTGGAAAAACGCAGCGACTCATCTATTTTTATTACAAATGGAGCCACTGGAAGAGGGAACAACTCTTATTTACGTCTCAGAGTAAGGGCTTTGACAACAGGTTTATTTTCTCCAACTCACCAAGGACTAGAGGAGTAACACTCCGAAATAACAGTACATTAATTAATGCCGAATTGGTTGGAATTCTCCTAATAAAAATCCTCACGGTAATCACATTACGGGCCATTACTGCTGCTTCCTGATCATAAACCATAAATATGTTCTGCAGGTGCCTTCTCTTTAAAAAGGGACATTTCCCCCAAATTGTTGCCCATTTGTCACGTTAATACTGTCACGTCATAGAGCGTAGACAGGAGTAATTACACAGGCTCGAGTTCGTGCGAGGTTCCCTCCACACTGGCCACTTGGCCAAGCTTGTCCATGCAGCCCTTTGTTTAGTCCTCGCAGCGAACTTCCTCCGTAAGTGCCTCTCCTATGCCCATTTTATAGACAGGGAAACTGAGGCACAGAGGAAGTGGGTAAATTGCCTGGGGGCTGGACAGCTAGGAGGTAATGGACTGGGATCTGGATCTAGGGCACCTGATTGCAGAATACTCTGCCACCCCGCCCCGTGAGAGAGAGGACCGGTCTACAAGCACAGCTGTCCTCATGGCCAACCAACCCCACCGCTAATGGGCTCTCTGGTTCATTTCTTTTTTTTTTTTTTAAAGATTTTATTTATTTATTTGACAGACAGAGATCACAGGTAGGCAGAGAGGCAGGCAGAGAGAGAGAGGAGGAAGGAGGCTCCCTGTGGAGCAGAGAGCCTGATGTGGGCTCGATCCCAGGACCCTGGAATCACGACCTGAGCCGAAGGCAGAGGCTTTAACCCACTGAGCCACCCCAGGCGCCCCTCTCTGGTTCATTTCAACCGAAAAGGCAGCAATGGTCAAGCTGACACAACGTTAGGCTTTGCTCCTAGAGGGCAGGAACTACTGGCCTCACTTCTGCCTCTCTAGGGCTAGGCAAATGTCTAGCCAGGAGTATCCAAGACCCACTGAATATGTTCCTGCTGAAGGAAGACCTGGCTATGGAAACACACATACCAGAGGGCTCACAGCAGGCTTCTCAACAAACCCCTTTCCCTTCAAGGGTGAGTGAGACCTGGGTGTGGGGCTGCTGTGTCCACACCGGGGGATCAGGCACTCAGGAGTCACAGCTGTTAGGGTTCAAGGAAGGAGCATATATATATGCTCCTTCCTTGATATGTATGTATATATACATATATATATATTTAAACAGATGTTATTTATTTGAAAGACAGAGAGCATGAGAAGGGGGAGAGGCAGAGGAAGAGGAAGCCGATTCCCCACCAAGCAGGGAGCCTGATGTGGGGCTTGATCCCAGGACCCTGGGATCATGACCGGAGCTGAAGGCAGCCGCTTAACCTACTGGGCCACCCAGGTGCCCCTAAAGAGCTCATTTTTAACCCTGTCTGGCTTCATGCTTTTGTCTGCTCTGGGTGTTTCTTTGATTTCTCTATGCAGATAATACATACTCATTGTAGAAAATTCCAGCATGTAGAGCAATATGAAGAAATGGGGGGGGGGGACCCCTCATACAGTAGAGAATCCAGATACCACCACTGTTAACATCTTGGTGAAAATCTTCCAACTATTTTTATGCACACACACTACATATAATCATATACATTCTGCTTTATCATATGCGTTCTATTTTATTCATTATTTTTTACTTTTTTAAAGAAATTATGAGAGAGCGAGCGAGCTAGCACACAACTGGGGAGAGCAGCAGGCAGAGGGAGAAGCAGGCTCCCTGCTGAGGCTCCCTGCAGGGCTCAATCCTAGTACTCAGATCATGACCTATGCCAGAGGCCAACGCTTAACTGACCGAGCTACCCAGATGCCCCTGCATTCTATTTTTTCTTTTAAAGATTTTATTTATTTATTTGACAGAGAGCGATCACAAGTAGGCAGAGAGGCAGGCAGAGAGAGAGAGATGGGGAAGCAGGCTCCCTGCTGAGTGGCGAGCCGGATCCCAGGATCCTGGGATCATGACCTGAGCCAAAGGCAGAGGCTTTAACCCACTGAGCCTCCCAGGCGCCCGCCCCCCCCCCCATTCTATTTTTAACAAAATGCCCCTGACATCTGTTCCGTGTGCAAAGAACACAGATACTCCTTTTTTCCTTCTCTTCTTTCACAAATATTCTCTGAGCAACTACTATGATCAGTTCCCCTGCGGGGCACCAGGGATGCATAGAAGAACAAAACAGATAATGAGTTCGCCTTCAAGGAGCTTACCCGGTAGTGGGGTGGGGGAGGACAAACATCTTTCACAAAAGGGGTTTAATGTAATGAAGGATAGGTTTAAAGCTTGGGAGGAAGAAGATGGGGCCAGCGGATCTAATGCAGACTAGGTCTTTTACACTTCTCTGAAGAGGCAACAGTGAGGCCGAAATGTGAAGCAGGAGGAGGACAGGGCCTGGTAAAGAGGGTGTCGTTGCCGGCGAAAGGAAGGCCATGGGTCAAGGTCTCCAGAGGTAAACACCTGACACTGAAGAGCGAAAAAAAGGGAAAAGGAGCTCTGGTTTTGTCTTTTTTTTTTTTTTAAACTTATCTTTTCTGTATTTTTGAAATGGAATACATAATTGAGGGCCAATCAGTTCTTTCTTGAGCACCACCAAAGACAGGAACCTCTGTACTTTACATAGCACCCCGCCACACTCGTGGGCTGTGCTGGTCACGAGCTACTTTTTTCCAAAACACGCCCACCAGGAGGTTTTATCCATAGCTCCCCACGCTGCCTTTGAAGGCAACACGAGCCTCTCCAACATACGAAAGCTGTTATGAGACAATGACTCCGCCCCACCTCACCATCCAAGTCCAGGCCAAGTGTGCGCCCCCCCCCCCCCCCCCCAGCTCATTCTCATTTGCTCCTACGCCACCGAGGATGCCCGCTCTGTTAGTCAGGGTCCTTCCTGCGAGTGACTAGGAGCCATCACCTACCGCTAACAGAGCCTTGATTAGGACTCTGCACTAGCCACACCCCACAATCACTACAGAAAAAAAGAATTCAAGCCTCCGGGGCATGTGACAGCAGGAATTCATTCACTCGTTCAAAGAATGACTGTGAATGTCTGTGATGGCACTACACCCTGGGGCCAACAGCACTTAACTGGACAGCCACACCACTTATTTGAGAATTATCAAATATCTGCCGCTGGGCGATGCACACTAGGGTGTCGGGCTGGACCAGATGGACACACACCTCTTCCCCGGAGTCTCTTAAGTGATCATGGAATGAATGAATGCTGTGTCTTGCCTTTTACCATCCAGCTTTCAATCTGTATGAATCAGGGTTAGGGCTCTCTTCCCCATGAACCTTCCACTGCTCCCTGATTAGTCTGCAAAACCATGGAGACCCGGATTTCTCGATCATGGCCTGGAAGCTTCATCCAAGTTAGGGGGCTTCAAGGAATACCCTTTCTTCAGTAAGGACACTTATAAATGAACCGGTAGACAAAGCTCATATTAACCATGCACCAGACACTGGACCAGAGAGCTCCAGAGGAAAAGGCAGTTGTCGCTTCTGTGACACGATGGGGTTAAGATAAGCCTTGGAAGAGACAGGATGGATAGTACCTTGGCTCTCGAAGGCCACTGACAGTGACAACAATTTAAATTAAATTAAATTCAGTCAGCTCCAAAAGGAAACACGTGTAATGTTAATTTCATGGGTGTACCAATGTGTAAACCTAACAGATGATACTTAAATGAGAAAAGCAGAGAAATGACATTTGGTTAAATAATGCATCAGTGGGTAGAATTTGTTGAAACTGCCATTTAAAAAAAAAAAAATACAAGCACAACTCGACGTTGAGCAAGCTGTCACCCGGGCCAGGTCACCAAAGCGTTCTTTAGGCTCTGTGCTTGGGAGGGGCAGGGGCAGCAGGGGATGGAGGTGGCCTGGTCAAATTTAGAGGACTTGGGCCAGCCAAACCCTGCTGGTTTTCGATGCCTTCCTGTTTTCTGGGCAGACATAATCGTCTGCTTATCTTTCTAACTAGGACTGAAATCTCCCCCTGGGCAGGAAATGTACCTGTGCTTGTTTACTTCCTTTTATTTCTTAAAAGCAACAGATGACTCAGGTTTTAAGGCATTTTCTGAAAATAGGCAAGGACTGCTTTCCCTTTTATCCCTGTTCCCTGGCACACAGTAGGCAGCCAGGAATTAAATGTGGAGTATGTGAGTAATAATGAACATTACTCTGTCCTGTCTCCCAATACAGCCTTGTGTGAGACTCAGCCATGACTCTGTGATGGTGTCAGCGACAGTCCCCTCCACTCTACGCGATTCCTCTGATAAATGGGTTTGGAGGTCCCTGTCCTTGTCCACTTGCTGTCATTCCTTTTCAATACTAACAGAAACTCACCCTTTGGGCAATGAAGCTATGGGAAACTGATCAACTGGGAAGAAACAGGACTCTGCTCAAGATGCTGACTCAAGAAACAATGTGTCTGTTTAGCCTGCCACAAACAGAACATTGATAAAGGCTAACATTTTGTGGAGCATTTACAACATGCCAGGCACTGTGTCAGCTGTGATTGTTTGTAGAGCTTTTCATTCCGCCCTCACGAAACACTGCGAGCCCGGTACCATCGCTACCCTCATCGCACAGAGGAGGAAAAGACTGAGAGGGACAGAGGTTAAGTAACACCATCAAGATCACACAGCAGAGCTGGGATTTGAACTAAGACTAATCTGATTTCAGAGCTACTACCCTGTTGTGCCTTAAAGGTATTACGGACCTGTATCTTATGGCAGATAAGGGAGGGAAGCATGGATGACTATGTCTCAGTCTCACGTGGGAGTCTCTGAGCACTGGAGCCTCTGTGAGTCAGGACTATGCAAGGCTCTGCAGTAGTAACATAGATGCCTTGGACTAGATGCAACAAGCGATCATTTCTCCCTCCTGTGATGCTCTGGCAAGTCTCCTGAACGGCTGTCCCCCAAGAGGTGACTTGTGTACCCAAGCTGTTCCCACGTCAATGCCACCATCTCACTCAGAGTCCTCTTCCCAGCCATAGGACCTCACCCCGAAGCATAGGAGTGGGTAACAGAGAGGGAACATGGGTCCCTGGGGAGCAGATTATGACACAGGAACATAGTGAGTAACACTCTAAGCCAAAGCTTCCCACCCCAGGGCAAGGAACATTTAGCAATGTCTAAAGACATTCTTGGTTATCACTACTGGGGGACAGGGTGCGGCTCATCTAGCGGGTAGAGGCCAGGAGTCTTGTTGACAGCCTAATGACAGCCCCCCAACACAGGGGATTTATCTGATTCAAGATGTCAAGTGCTGAGGCTGAGGACCTGCTTGAAGCTGGTGATTCTCAAAAAGGTCCAATTAAAAATGCAGATCATGATGGCCATGACTTCGGGCCACACCCAGGGAAACTTTCCCGGGAAGGAGAGACAAGAACGCCAGGGGTGAGTGGGAAGAAGCGTTGGAATCGTGCTGAGACACTCCCCAAATGTGTCAGGGTCAGCATGAGGCAGCTGTGCCAGGAAGAAAAAAAAAAGCTGACATTTGTTAAGTGCCTCTCCCTGACTCTCTTGCAAGCCTTGAATTGCAGGGAACGTATTCTAAGACTAACCTGTCAGCCACTGACAACTAAATTACTAACCTTGCCTTCCCCCGTGCCCCATATCCCTGTCAGATACACAGCCACATTAACAGAGGAATGCTTCTTGGAGAAGTATTCCCAGCATCAGGGAAGGTGACCCTTTTATAGGAAAAGAGCCACACGGTCACGTGCACTCCCCAGGGGCCAAGGGACTCGGGCTTGCCTAGAAGTAACTGGAAGGTAAGGGAATCCAAACCAGAGCAGTAGAGCGAGGAAGAGGGGTGGAGGCTCTTCACCAAACCCACTTCCGGTTTTTCCTCTGACACCCCCTGGCACCTGCTTCCCAGCATCCTCTGCAGTGACATCTTGCCAAATGGCTGTGCTTGAGCTAATCAAACAGAAGCATGTCAGGAGCACAAGCTCCAGGGTGGACCCATGGATATTTCCTGCTCACACACCTCCAAGCTTTCTCTTCCTCACTGGGTGTGGAAGAGCATGGCCACCTCGGGTGCTGTGTGCCAGATAGGGTGGAGTCACAAAATGGAAGGGGCCTGGTCCCCAATCACTACTAGGAGGGGGAGCAGACGGGAAGCATCTATTTGGTGTAGGACAGGGAAGTAAGCCTGCCTCCTGTTTGGAGCATGCTACTTGACTGCGTTTTTTTGGGGAGGAAGCTAATGTCACCCTAACACAGTCCTTATACATCTGGGCTGTGAAGGTGGAAAGGAACGGGGCCACGACCTGCTAGCTCTGTGGTCTGGAGAAGTTACAAGAACCTCTCTGAGCCTCATTTCCTCAGCTGACAAATGGAAATAAAATAAGTGGGATGCTAAGCCCGAATGTTCCAGTAAGAGTGCGTGGCCGAGCGTAACCAGCTAGTAACTGCAAGCTCTTCCACAGTCAGCCCGGGTCACAGCCAGGCAGCGTGAGGGGAAGCAAGCCATGGGGGGAGCCCGAGTGCAACTGTCTAGCTATTAGCCTCAACTTTGTATGTACTTCTTGAACGAGCAAACCCGTGACCTAGCAAGCTCTCTGCCCAGCTCTGTCTTCTATGCGGACCGTACATGGACAAGCCTCATCTCCCCTCGAGGGCGAGACCCACTTGTGCCTCAGCACAGCACCCTGTGGATTATTCTGTAAATGATTGCTTGTTACCTGATGCAAGTAAGCTGCTACCATTTAGTAAAGAGGTACCTGGTCTTACTAATTACCTAATTTATTTATCATACGTGGGCAATTTATTCAATATCATATCCCAGTACCTAGCCCAGAGCACGGCATATAACGTAAAGTGACTTGGTATTCAGGGAATAAACGCATGTTATCCGTCCCCCCCCCCTATTTTTTTTGACACAAGCTGACTTCATTTTAAAAATTCTACTTCACTGGAAAAACCACAGTGTCAGTTCCTGGAATAAGACTGACAAAAGGGAGCATGTACATATTTATTTTTTGAAGAGAGGAAAAGGATGTTGGGGAAATGGGGAAGTGACAGGTGTCTGTCTGTATCAGTTCAAAAGAAAAAAGAAAAAAAAAAAAAACCCAAACCAACAAGAATGTACTTTCAAGCTAGCCAGGCCTCTGTCTGTGGGTTCGCTGTGTGACTTACGTGCTCTGTGCCGCAAGCAGGCAGCTGAACCTCCTGAAGTGTCCTCAGCTTCCACATCTCTACAATGGGTGCGGCTCAGCCAGCCAACCACCCATCCAAAGCCATTCTCCCCTCTTCTGGACTATTACAGCCCGGCTGGTTTGCTGCTTCTTAACCTCTCTTATAGACACACCCCACAGGGTCGCCAACCTTTACTGTAAGGGGCCAGAGAGGGAACAGCGTGCGCTGTGGTCATACTCTTCTCTGCTGCCAATCCTCCTCCGCCCTGCCGCTGTCTGGGAGAGCAGCCACAGGCAACACCGGACCCAGCGTACCTGGCTGTATTCCAGCAAAGCCTGACGTGCACAGCAAGAGCTGGCTCAAGCCTACCAAGTATAGTATCTAGCCTTCCAGAAAAAGCCATCTGATTAGATAGTCAGCAGCACCTGACCTCATAAGCCATGTTTTTTTGTTTGTTTGTTTTAAGATTTTACTTACTTATTTGAGAAAGAGAGCGAGCAAGCAGGGGCGGGAAGGGGCAGAGGGAGAGGAGGAAGCAGACTCTGGCGGAGCAGGAAGCCAGACATGGGCCTTGATCCCAGGACACTGAGATTATGACCTGAGCCAAAGGCAGATGCTTAACCAACTGAGCCACCCAGGCACCCCATACCAATTCTTGTAACACAAACACACATGTGTGGATATTTTTCTAACTTCCCCCTGGTCTGTGTCCCTGAAATTCTCACCGCTGCCTTTTATATCAATGCTTGCCTGTCCTCTAACCATACTGCCATGGGCTATGTCATTCCCCTGTTCCTTCCCCTTCTTTGCAGGACTGTCTTCACAATTTGCATGACCCAGTACAAACCAAAGTGTGGGGCCCCCGGTTCAAAAATTATGAAGACTTTCAAGAGAGTGAACGCAGCCCCTTAAATGCACAGCAGGCCTTTCTGGGTGTGGGCTGTGTGTGCCTGCCCAGGCTGCCTGTCTGTCCACAAAGCTGGCTCTACTCATTTGTATTATCACCAGCCAGCCCAGAAAGTTCTCTGACTAACTTTCTGACAAGTCCAGAAACTTGCCACCTGCTTGTTGCCTGAAGGGTTGGGGGAATGGTTTTACACATCACAAGAAGGAGGAGAAGAAAAAAAAAAAAAAGAAAGAAACCCAATTTTCTTTTAGTATATTACTTGTCAGACAGTGAAATGGGATATAATTATGGTGTGACATTTCCAACAGCAAATATGTTCCAGTGTAAGCAATTAACACCGGTTCTTTTGGCAGGCTTAAAAAGATTACTCAGAGACTGTGGTAAGTTACCATGCCCCATGAATAATAAATAATGTAGAAACGCAGCTAAGTTGCATACCAAGACCAAAGTTCAAATTTCTTGATGAAAATGGATAGGGTGCTGTTAACCCTCTGTTGATTTTATGTGGCTTAAGCAGATTCGGGTCATGGGTTCTTTGGATTTCTCTAAATTACTTATTTACCTTGCTCCTGTGAGTATCTTCACCCCACCCTCTCCCCCCACCAAATCTGCATGTATTTCTTTCTGCTGCTGGAAATCTGCATAAGACAATGGATTTGCAGGTGACAGCTCAGGGATGGACAGACAGGGGAGATGGCTTGTACCGAGACTATCCTCTTTGGGGGCTGTCTTAGTCGGAATTGGAACTGATGGAGTCCCAAGATTTAGGAGCAGGTACACATGGCTGTGTGTCTCCCCCTTCCATCCAGCTTTGATGGAAGCCCAGGAAGGGCAGAACCTTCTGACGGTCCTTCTGCAGCTTGTGAGCAATCAAAATCAACGAAAATACTGCCAATTGTAAGTTACACACCCCGTAGGGAGGCGTTCAAAGCCATGATTATGGGCAAAAGCCCGGGGGGAGAAGCAGCATTTCTGACCCTGGCCAATACTGACACGTGGGCTGGATAATCTCTGTTGGGAGTCGGGGGATGGGGCTGTCGTGGCCAGGCAGAATGTCCAACAGGATATGCGGCTTCCATTCCATCTCTGCTCCCAGGCCAGGAACGTGCCCTGCTCAGCTGTGACAACCCAAAATGTCTCCAGACATGGCTCCAGGAGAACACGAGTTCTTATAGACCTGGGTCCTCCACTGGGAGGCCTTCAGCAAATAAATGACTTCATCCATTGGAGCCTCAAGCTTTCTTGAATGGAAAATGGAAAAACCCTTGCCTACCTTGTCTGGACGGTGTAAAAGAGCGTGAAGATGCCTGTGGAGGGCTCAGCCCCGTGCCTGGCACTAAGGGTCCAGTCAAAGTCACATGCTGTCTACTCAATCCTCTACTTGATATGCAGCTATGGATCCCAGTAAAGCCGTGATACGTTGAGGATGCAAAGCGGCATAAGCCACCATCCCTGTCACTATGGTGGGATCTAGAAAAACCAGTGGGCAGTCAGATATGCAAACCAACAACTCCAGGGCAACCTGGAGTTTCGGGGTGATATTCGCTATGGAAGAAAGTTGAGAATCTGGGAACAGAAAGATGGTGGGTTCTTAGTGGGACCTTAAGATGCCTGTGGACCCCTGGGTTCTTAGTGGGATCTTAAGATGCCTGTTGACCCCAGGGCAGAAACGTCTCTTGATTGCTGGGTACGTGTGTCAGGAATTCAGATGGCTAATAAGGACCAGAGTCACTGATTTACACCTGGCAGCTGTCATCTCCGACCAGTCATCTGGCAGCTACCCTGTCTCCCCAAGCCCCAGGGAGGCCCAGCTGGAAATGAAAAAGACCTCTCCCCACCAGTGGGGATCTCTTCTAATCTAAAACTATTCCCGATTGGCAGGATTAGTGAAGGATGACAGAAGAAAGTCATTACTGAATAATCCCCTGCACATTTCGTAGGCAACGTGGCATTCCTGTGATCCTTGTAATCCAATTATGCGACGCAGGAAGCTATATCTTAATTCCTGACTTCATTGTGACTTGCCAGGGTTGCAGGCAAACCTTGTTAAATAAGGTGTCACCTAAACATCTGCTGGCGCATACAAAATGAGCAGAGAACGCCCGGAGGAGGTGGGGCACAAGGGGACAGGGCACTGCTGCTTAGAAGAGTTCCTGCTTCAAGCAGCCAATGGGTGACTTTGAACCCAGCTGGTCCTCCCCGTGGAGGCTTCTGATTGGGAGAGACTTGCTCCTCCCTCTTCTCCATCCACTCTGCTCTCTGAGCTGTGAAAACCGGGTGCCCTCTCTGTGGCCACAGCAACTCACTGGAAAACAGGAATGGCGACCGGGTGCCTAATTCATATGCGGCACAGTCTGAGACACTTCACATACCGTTACTGTCACTCGCCCCAAATCCTTGGGTTGAGTGGACGGTGCCCTCATTCTAAGGCCAAGCAACCATTTAGGGCTGGAGCTAAGATGCAAAGCCAGATCTGGTTGGTTTCTAAAGGGGGTGATCTTCACCTCCGGCATTGTGCCCAAATGAGGTAGGATTCCAGAATTGCCACAAAAATAATGTGGCTAAGGGTCTGAACTCTAGCCAGGCCAGGGAAACCCCAGCAGATCAGCCAGGGGGATGCAGTTCAGTGTTGCTAAATCTTCTGGGTTTCCAGAAGGTTCTAGAAATACCCAAAGCTAAAACGGTTACTAATTTATGTTTTAAAAGATCTGTATGTGAGTATACTGGGTCAAATACGGTCTCCCCACAATTCCTGTCTCCCTAGAATCTCAAAATGTGCCTTTATTCAGAAATAGGGTCTTTGCAGATGAAATTAGTTAAATTTACGGTGAGCTCCTACTGGATGAGAGTGGGTTCTAAGTCCAACACCTGGTGTCCTCAAAAGAATGCCCTTGAGAATGTCATGTGACCAGGAAGGCTGAGATTGGAGTGGTGTATCTATCAGCCAAGGAATGCCAAGGATTTCTGGGAACTACCAGAAGCTGGGAGAGAACCATGGATTCTCTTTCACTACCCCAGAAGGAACCAACAAGCTGATTTCAGACTCTGACCTCCAGAATGCTCACTCTCAGAACGAGAGAATGAATTTGTGTTGTTTAAAGGCGCCCAGTTTGTGGCCATTTGTCACGGCAGCCCCAGGACACTCAGACCCTGAGCGAAACCAAACACGTCTATGAGAGGAAAAGTACCTGCTGTCCTTCAGCTGGTCCGAGGATCCTGTTCTCAATCGCTCCTCGGCCCACCCTCTTCTGGGTCTTGAGCAACTCACTTCCCCCTGGAATCGCTTCCTCCTCTGCACCGTGTCCTCCTCCTTCCTTCTCTCGGCCAGGTCAGATTTTTCCAATTTCCCAGTTCCTGCTATAAGCTGCTCTAGTCCTTCATGAACAGTGGGCGTTCTGCCTCTTGGCCCCTGGAGTGTGGCTGCTGTCTGTTACTCCAAGGGAAGCCCATGGAACAACCAGGGGCGAGTTTTCTCCAGCTGTCTGTCTTCTCGAAAGCTTTGGCACCTCTGGGGACACATCCTCTTCCGGAGACCCTGTGCTCCTTTGGCAGCCCTGGTACCCCTTTTCCTAGGTCACCCAAAGTGACCTCAGCTCCATAATGGCCTTCGGCCCTCTGACTCTACAGTGTAAGTATTTCCAGCCTCTTCCCTATTTTAGCTCAAACTAGCTAACCCAGAGGCCCTCAAGTGTAATGATTCTGTCTACTGGGGGCCGTTTATCAACGTCTGGAGACATTTCTGACTGCCACAACCAGGGCAGGGGTACCAGTGGCATCCACTGGGTTGGGAGCAAGGTACATTCGAAGTACACAGAGTAGCACTGGACAATAAAACATGATTCAGCCCAAAATGTCAATAATGCCACTGTTAAGAAACCCTGTCAGAACTCAACCCCAGTTTGGTGCTCTTGACTACTTATGACCCGTGTTTCTCAAGGGACTGGAGTCTTCATATGCTCACAAGGAAAAGCTTCCTGCACTGCTTCTTAGAGATTCCCTATGTGTGTTTACCCTTACAAGGCGCTGACAAGTTCTGCAGCTAAATAAAAATTTGCTTCACTTCGTTTAATCCAGCATTTCCTATACATATTTGAGTACAGAAACCCTTTGATCAGGCAATAGCCACTAACATTCTTCTGGAAGAATCTAGACCATCTAACATTTTCTGAGCATTCACTATGTGCCAGCAGTGCCCTATGCAGTGCACAGGTCCTGAGGCCTCTGTCCCCTTCAGGCACTGGTGTATGGAGGCAGTGAGGGGGTGGGGGTGACTTGAGTGCAGCCTCTGGGTTCAGGCACCTGGCTTTGCATCCTGGGCCAGACAAATGAACGGTGTGACCTTGGTAAATCCCTTCATTTCTCTAACCCTTGATTTCCTCACCTTTAAATGAGATGACACTTAGTATCCATGTCAAAGAGTTGTGAGGCTCAGGTTAGATAAACAAAGAACTTCACAGCAATGCTGGCTACTGATTCCGTGGTGATGGTAATGGTGACGGTGGAGGTGATGGTGGCCATGACAAGGATGGAGATGGTGATAGAGGGAGTGCTGGTAAGGACAGCGGTCATGGCGATCATGACGGTGATGGTGATGGAGGGGAGGAGAGTCATCCAGTGGTGATGGTGAGGTTACTGGGGACGGTGGTGGTGCTGGCGGTGGTGGCATGCGCTCTATCTGGAATGCCCTTCCTCCCTCCTTGTTACCTAGGGAAATTATATCCACACCTAGCAATTTAGTTCAAGGACTATGACACTTTCACTGATTGTGTCCTTCGGGCAAAAGCCTTCCTCATTTGGGTTCTGTAGCATTTCACTAATGCCTCCACCGTGCTACCCTCTGCCCCCACAGTCAGGACCACTGCACCTGTCTCAGCATCCATACCCATCCTGGTCTCCCCTGCTCTGCAGGGACACGCCTCCCCTCCCCTGGCACATGCGCACTGGCCATTTTATATACATGTGCTCACTTCGAATGGGGTGTATTACCAAGATGCCAGAACTTTCGAACTTGTGTATAACCAATGAGAACAGAAGCAGTGCATGGGAATTTATATCCCTACCTGCTTCATGGAACCCTCAAGGTAAGCTTGTCCCCAGCGCCCAGACACAAGCTTCCTTACAGGACAGGCCTGGAACAGCCTGCTGGAAGACGGTGAGCCACAGATGCCGCAGCTGAGTGCAGCAAAGAGGGGGCCTGGTATAGCCTGGGTCTCAGATGCTAGGCTGCACTGGAGACTTCTCACTGCAGACACCAGCGAGGGTCCCTCGAGCAGAAATCTATGTAGGCAGGCATGATGCACGGGGCGTTTTGCCTACCAAGTGGCCCACGGAGACGCGGGCTTCAAAGTAGTGCCCGCAGGCTGGCGGCTCTGGGGTCCGCCTCGCCTACAGACAGCTTTTGCGGGCCTGCCTTTCTGCTTTGCGCGTTTGCTCTAACCAAAATAGCTGTCAGTTCAAGCAAGGGATTTCACGCAAAAAATCAGATTTCTTACTTTCTTTTAAACACAAGATCAAGCCTGTGCATGTAATCCATGCAGTGGTACAGTCTGAGGCTTCAGACGGGGTCTGTGTTATCTATTCGGGCTGCCACGGTCCCCACCCGCCTGCTCCAGGCATTTGCGTCCTGATGGCCCCTCAAGGTATTTGGGGGATCTTCGCATTGAACACCGAGGTATGAAGATGCCATCCTTGGACTGGTTAAGAGCATGTACTGGGGAGGACAGCAGATGTGGCTGCAGACGTGGCAGACGTGGTTCTGCCTCTGGCTGGCTGGGTGACCCCAGGCAAGGTACTTCCTCTCCTAAATCGTAGTTTCACTGTGGGAAAAGCGAGGACATTGATGACAGTGGCTTCTAATTGCCGGAGGATTCATACACGAGAAATGCATTGTGGCAATCCCCATCATGGAGCCTGCCTCCGCCGTGGAGGTGAGCCCTGTTCTCACCCCTGTCCTGGAGAGGAGGGCCTTGGGACTGAAGGAACAAAGGGACCTGTTCAAGATCTCTGAGCTCATGAGGGACAAAGTCTGGATTCAAATACGAGCAGTGTGTCTCCTGCATCCAGCGTCATCACCGCTACCTGGAACATTCCAGACGCTGCACTCCTGAGACCAGTTGCATCCACCAGCAAAATCATCCCTCCAGACGGGCTTTTATCAATCTGTGCACACACCTCTATCCATGCACATCATAAGTGCTTGGTCATGCCCTGGCCTCTTCTGCTAGGCTGGGAGCAACTGGGAGCAACTCATGATACTCTTCTCTGCACGGCCAGAGCCTGGCACCCCGCCGTACCCTATCACCTGTTTGCCTAATGCATAATAAATCAGCTTAATGAATAAGTAAGCGCCTGAGAAATCAATCAAATCAGCTATTGGGCCTGGAGTAGATAAAAACAAAGCAAAATTAATAAAACAGCTCACTGACAACCTTTTTTGACATTTCTGAAAATCTCTCTTGCATCATTTTGGATTTCAGAGCATTACTCAAAGGGCCCCCCACTTGGGAATGGAGCACTCGAAGTCATGTGATAAATGCAAAGAAAACAAACCACTTCCCCTGCCCCCACCGGCACCTCCCCAACTCCAAGGCTCAATTCTACCGCGAGCAAAATGAACCCAGGGTTCTTTGGTGAAGATTCACAGTAAATGATTACTTAGCCCACAGAGAAACGTCTGTCTGCAAGACTGTGTTAGTTATTATCCTATCATAATAAAATAGATTATGCTATAGTAATGAATACGACCGTAATGGCTTGCTGGCAGTTTAATCAATGTATTCCTCAACTGCAATTGAGCAAAAATAGGTAACAGAGGATCATTTGATCTACATTTTTATTAATTTGGTGCCATTTGTCTTCCGGTTATTTTAATGATCTTTCATTATGGAAAATGGGGAGACTCCTTCGGAAAAAATAAAAAAGTAGAGTTATCTTGCTCGGTTTTTTTTTCCTCGCCTTGTTTTAGTGTGGAAAATAGCTCATTCCAATTCAATCTGGGAATGGAGATTCCTGACGCCTAATTAAATGCAGTTCTGGATTTCAGAAAGAAAAACTCCGTGATCCCTGACAAACCAGACAAAGCTGTTCAAGTCATACGTAAGACTCAGTGTGTTGAAAGGGGCCTGAAGTCTGCAGAGGCAACTTCCCATCATCAAAGTGCTTGGATTTTTTCTTCTTTTTTTGAGGACCTACTGTGTGCTAAGCACAGTTCAGAATGCACTGCAGACTTTTTCCTCAGTCCTCCCACCGATCCTGTAAAGGGAGGTCCAGTGGTCTCATTTACAAATGGGGCTCACAGAGTTCACTGACCTGCGCAAGGTCACATAGCTCGAATGTGGCAGCAACGGGCTCTCAACTCTGAGGACCCCATCCTAGTGCCTCAGTTCTTTTCCAGCTTGCAACGATGGGCTCAGTCATGGTAGGAATTCCGCATTCAGGATACTGGGTAGGGAGTTATGACAAATGTTTTCTTCACAGTTCCTGGATTCTCTCTTGATTGTAAGGCTTCAGGGCTGAAAACATGTCTGCTTAATGCCTCCATGTGTTTCTAGAACATCCCATGTGTTGGTAAACTTGCACCTTGCACCTTGAGTGTCCTCCAAGTAAATTTTTGTCAAACCTGTGCTACCATCCCTGTGTATTTTTTTGAAAGATTTTATTTATTTATTTGAGAGAGAGAGAGCAAACAGAAGTCGGGGGGGGGGAAGGGCAGAGGGAGAAGGACACGCAGGCTCCCCATTGAGCTGGGAGCCTGATGCGGGACAGCCTCATAATTGAGAATGACCTGTATTTTTAACCTTAAACATCATCCTCAATTATTTTACCAGAGGCTGTATAATGGGGAGGAATGGGGGGTAACAAAGTCATTAAGAGGTGGGTGACATTCTAAGAGAAGACTGGGGGGCACATTGGTTGATGGGATTTCATTTCTCTTCTTCTTGGGAATTCTGGAAGCTTGTCCCCACTGAACTGGAATTGGTTCCCTGTCAGCTCTCAACTGCCATAATTAGACTGGAAACACAGAGCCCACAGGGACTGGGGTTAGGGGGTAACCTAATGAACAAGGAGGGCCTGGGGTGAGACCTGACTGAGCGGGAGGGGCCGTGAAGGAAGGCAAGAATCCATGTCCCATGTCCCATCAGAAGAAGGTCACTTCTCTCAGCAATGGACAAACATTGCTACGTGAGGCACTGTAGGTTTAGGGTTGCCAGATTTTTAATTTCAAGGGAAGCTGGAAATGTGTAAAGTGAAATGAGGATCTCCAATCTTTAATTCTTAGCAACTTGGTCACAAAATTTAAACATCTGAGCCCAAGCCTGCCAGTTTGCCAGCTAGTCCCGAGGGTAAGAGTAGAAGTCAGGGTTTGTAGAGCCTAAATGCCTCTCTCGCTTCCCAGCCTCACTGCCTACCCAGAAGCCAAGAAGATGCCAGGGCTGTTCATTAGAGGGACAGACTGGTGTTACCAGCTGAAAGAGAGGAGAGAAAAAGGCAGGCTGGATTTGGTTGAGGGTGGAGGGCTGAAAAGTCCCTGTGGATCCAAGAAGCTAGTGGGACGTCCGAGTGGTAATGTCTGTTGTATTAGCTCCCTGGTGCCCACTCTAACAACCGAGCGCCTTATACAATAGAAATATATTGTCTCACAGTGCTGGAGGCTGAAAATCAAGATCAGAATGTCACTAAGGTTGATCCCCTCGGAGGGCTGTGAGAAGGAATCTATTCCATGCCCCTCTGCTTGCTGTTCCTTGGCTTAAAGATGCATCACTCCAAACTCTACCTTCATGCTCTGTGGAAGGCTCCCTGGGTTGAGGATTCTGAAACTCTGGGAAGAGATGCTGTCAGGGATTCAGCAGGATTTAACTTACTGTTCAATGCACAAAGAGAAACGAAAACCACCTTCTGGTGAATGCCACTCCAGGATTTAAAACATTAAAGATCCAAGCATGTGTAATGTTGTTTGGGGAGACACTTGCTGCTTTTCAAATGTAATTGTCCACTGGTAGGAATAATGGTACTCAATTGACAATCACCTGCTATTATTATCACTATTATTATTACTTGGAGGAGCTCCAGACTCAGATCTGTGCTTTTCAGTTGTTTCTCCCCCTGTCCTCAGTCCGGAAAGAAGCTCAGATGCATTAGAGAAAATGTTCATTTTTCTCCCCCAAATAGAATGTTCCTGCCACACCAGTCAGTGCGTCTTGTAGCAGTTCCCGCTTCCCCTCCCCATGCTCGTGCACGGGATGTGTCTTGGCTGAAGATATGGGTGGAATCTGAGGTTCAAGACCGGTGCCCTTTGTCCTGACAGGCGGCGAATTAGTTTTCCAGGACCTTTCTCGTGGCTTCAGGAAGTGCACATGTAATTAAAAAGAGCCTGTGCTGGGTTTCAGATTAGTTGTGAAGTGTGCCTATGGCAAAAGGTCTCTTCCTTCCTGAGAGACGCAGAGGTGTAATTAGAAGCCGGAGACAGTAATCATCAGCATTTCTTCCCAGCATTTAAAAATGATGATCCGATATTCATGTGGGCCCAGTTCTACTTCCTGTGAGACCACAGCAGTGTCAGATGCTGTGTGCCGTGTGTTGGCAGAATTCAGGGGCTCCTCTGGGGTCACTTGGGTGACACCGTGTGTTTAGCCTGTTCCAAGCAAGTTACAGCTGGTGGTGCAAGTGAAAGGCATGGATGAGCTAGAGAGCCTTTGTCCTTATTTCCAGGTCAGTATTAACACACTCCAGGGGGGAGGCCAGCTCTATACCCCTCTGAAGGTCACTGTTGATTCATCAATAAACATTTGTTGAGCATCTGCTGTATGTCAGGCATCCCACCTTCACGCAGCCTCCTTCCAGCGAGTGGAGATGCATCTAGGAACGAGGCTGGAGGGTTTTTCTAATGAGGTGAAATCAGAGCTTTTTTCCTCTGACCTTTCCAGCCAGCCAGCCCATCCCTGAAAGTCGACCGAAACCCCGCAGAAACAAGTTTCAGTCATCCCTTGTTACAGCTGTAATTTACTCCCATTTAATCCATTCTGAAGGCGGTGGGGGATTTCTGCAGTCTTGGAACAGACACCGGACAGAGGCAGCGGGAGCAGATTCTGTCCTAGAACAGGGCTTGGTCAGCTGTTTTTCTGTAAAGGGACAGACTGTATAGTTTCGGCTTTGGGGGCCCTGCAGCCCACTCTGGTGCAACTACCGTGCTCTGTCCTTGAGCTTGGAAAGTGGCCTGGACGATACAGACATGAATGGGCCTGGCCATGGCTGCTGGAGAGCAGGCTGCCAGCCCATCTGAACTCACTCCTGTCTCAGAGAAACTAGGCGACTCGTCTTGGAGAAATTGGGCATGCGTCCCGTGAGACCATTGGAGTTGATGAAAAAAAAAATTCTAAATTCCTTTTCACGGCCTAAGACGCCGTGCGTGAGCAGACTTCTGCCCCCCTCCTTGCCTTCATGGCCTACTGTGCCCCGCTGCTGAGTAACCTTCTGCCACCCCTTCTTCCCTTCTCTTAGTCTGCGAGGGCTTCACCAGTTCAGGGTGTCCGCATGGCCGGTTTTTCTGCTCCTATGTATGTATTTACTTATTAAAGGTTTTATTTATTTATTTGACAGAGAGACAGTGAGTGAGCACACAAGCAGGGGGAGCAGCAGACAGTGGGAGAGGGAGAAGCAGGCTCCCCACTGAGCGGCGAGCACGAGGCGGGGCTCAATCCCAGGACCCTGAGCTCATGACCTGAGCTGAAGGCAGAGGCCACCCAGGCGCCGCATTTTTTTTCTGTTTTAAAAGCTCTACCAGAACTGGACTCTAACTCAATCAAAAAACAAGACAGTCTCATTCCCATCAGCTTTCGCCAAACAGCCGAGGAGTTTGCCTTGTCCTATTAACCTTCACCACACTGAGATGGGGGTGGGGGTCACCGGCTCCACTTTCCTGACGCAGTAGATGCTCCACTCCCGTTGCTTATACCGACACCACTCAGTCTAACAAACAACCCAGGCATTTTCCCTGGTCCCCCTCAGCCTGCATCTCTACGGTCAGTCGACTGCCAAATTCTGCCAAGATGTGCCTCTTGAATTATTCCGAAATCTCGGAATCGTTCTCTGTCCTAAGTTCTTACCTGGATTATCACAAAATCATGTGTACTGGATTTTGCCTGCAGACTTCAACTTCTCCAATCCAACCATCTCTATGTCCGTCCGTCCGTCTGTCCATCTAAACCGTTCATCTCCTCAGCCACTCACTCATACACCCGCCCCTTTTCTTCTTCCGTCCGCCCTCCCACCCAAGCGTCTGTCCGTCCATCCATCCATCCTGGGCAGCCACTTTGTGCTTGGCGGGCTAAGTACTGAAAAATAAAAACAGAACCCCCTTTCCAGGATATTTTGGTCTATTTAGGAAAAGAGCTGCTAAATAACTCATCACCCAGAGTCACAAACTGGACTAATGGCCAGAGAGGAGAAGTTTCCCTTAAGAAGTCACCACTGGATTTAAGCTCCAAAGAAGGATGTGAGCTTGCCACGAGAGTCATGAGAACAAGGGTGTGGACAGAGAGACCAGATATGGGGCAGCCTTAGGCGCTAGCCTGCTTTCTCTAGGTGTGCCTGAGGCTGGGGGTCCCTGGTGCAATGAGCTGTGGGGGAAAGACAGGTGACAATGACAGACAAGGCTGTTGAGAGAGGTGAGGTGGGTCCCAGGGGGCCCCAAAGACCGCTGTGAGGGAGTCGAGTCACTCTAGGTACAGTGGGTAGACCCTGGTGGGTTTTCAGCGAATGGCTCAAAGTCTAGATGATGAGGAATGTTCTGGATGCAGAGAGTTACCTGGCAGGCGAGGCAGGGTGCGGCAGAGACGACATGAGAAATGAGCTAAGAACACAGTCTCCATCCCCATGAGAGATGTGAGGAACCTGGCCAGGGAGGTCATGGAGGAGACAGACAAAAAGGAACCTGGGATATTCTCACTGCTGGGGGAGTTGGGAAAATGGGAAAAAGACCAAGCCTGAGCCAGTCGGCCGCATGAGCTCCTCTGAAGGGAATCCTAATCTGAGTGACATTTAAGAACGAATGACCACGCATTCTGAACACACCAGGTACTTAACAGTATGAGCTTTCTAGGCAGCATCTCAAGACTTAGGAGATAGAGACTATCACTAAGCCCATTCTAGAGATGGGATGAATGAGGCACAAGGAGGCGTCAACAGCACACCCAAGGTTCTATAGCTAGCATCTGGCAGCACCAAGATTTGACTCCAATACCCCAAGGATTAGAACCCTGAGTCCTTGACCTTCATCTAGGCAGTAGGATTTCTGCAATGCTCAATTTCACAGGGATCAAGTGAGTCAGAGAGCCCCGATGCAAACGCTCCCCTTAACCCCCACCCAGAAAGGAACTTCATAGGATTCCAGCTGCATAACTAAAGTCAGGAGGCTGAGCTCCACTGATCTGTTGCAGTCTTTACTGCTCTACAAATGCATTATTAATCAGCCACTGGGGTCCTCCCCATAGAGCCTTTTAAATTATAGTCAAATTCCTTGATAGCATTCTGTGCACCTTAATAGTGCATTTCCTGTGTTCACAGCAATAAACAAGAGGAGGGAGGGAGGCCTGGATAACCAGGTTAATTGCCCTTTGAGGTCTAGGCTGAGAAAGCAGTGGCAAGATTGCCTCCAGATTCTCTGGGTCCCTGGCTGCAAGACGACCGAAGTCTGGAAACAATCATCACTGTCAGGCCAGCACCAGGAGCACGGATCATGGCTCCTTCAAGCCTGGCCTGGCTGCTGTGGCCTCCTGGTGCCTCCAGGTCACCTTGTCAGGAGCCCCCTGCCTGGGAGTTTTCACTCTGAGTAGGGGAAACGGAGGCTGTGTGTGGCTTGGACCAATGGGCCACCTGAGGGGACTGGCTGCTTCTTTGAGAGGCTCTTAACCAACTTCCAGATTATGACATGGGGGTGTGGTGGGTAACGAGGCAGGTATATATCTTGCCTTCTGTGGTTCTTTTCCCCAATCGACCACAGCAGCCAGAGAGCTCCCTCTGAAACAGGAATCAGCAAACTTTGCTCCTTGGGTCAAATCCAGCCCATTTGTAAGTAACGTTGTATGAGAGCATAGTCATTCACATGTATCTACATATTGTTTGCATACTGAGGTGAGTAGGTTAAGACAGAGACCCTAATAATATGTCCTACAAAGCCCAAGATACTTACTGTCTGGCTTTTTTTTTTTTTTTTCAAAGATTTTATTTATTTATTTGACAGAGAGAGAGAGAGATCACAAGTAGGCAAAGAGGCAGGCAGAGGAGGGGTGGGAAGCAGGCTCCCCGCTGAGCAGAGAGCCCGATGCGGGGCTCCATCCCAGGACCCTGAGATCACGACCTGAGCCAAAGGCAGAGGCTTAACCCACTGAGCCACCCAGGCATTCACTGTCTGGCCTTTTATGGTAAGTCTGCTAAACCCCATTATTACAAAGTCTAAATCAGATCATGCCACCATTCCTGTTCAGTGGCCATCAATGGCTCCCAATACCCTACAATGAAGGTAACTACCTTATCTAGGCCTCAAGCCCCCTTTCAGTGGGACCCTGACTTGTGCAGACAATCTAATGTCCTGCACTCTGCAATTTGGCTGTGTGCAGACCTTGAAGGAATCATCTAGCCTCACTCAGACTTGGGATCCTTGTCTATAAAATGGGGCGAGAAAGCCCACTTTGGTGGGTTAGCATGAGGCTCACGATGGAATGGCTATTTGCAGAAGAGCTGTTGTGTGTTTTTTTTTTTTTTTTTAATTACGGTAAAATAGGTTTAACACAAAATTTACCATCTTAACTGTTTTTAAGTGTATGGTTCAGTAGTGTTAAACACATTCATGCTGTTGTGCAACCCATGTCTAATACTCTTTTAATCTTATAAAACTCAAACTCTACCCATTACACAGAAGCTTCCCATTCTCCCTCACCCCGGCCCCTGAGGGCCCCAGTCTAGTCTACGCATCTGACCATTCTAGGTGTCTCATGTAAGTGGAATCATACAGTATTTGTCTTTCTGTCATTGGCCTATGTCACTTGGCATAACGGCCTCCAGGTTCACCCATGTTATAGTGTGTGCCAGAATTCCCTTCCTTTTTAAGGCTGAATAAATATTACATTGCAGGGATAGACCATATTTGCTTATCTAATCTCCCGTTGATGGACACCTGTGATGCTTTCACTTCTTGGCTCTTGTGAATAACACTGCTGAGAACATGGAGGTACAAATACCTCCTTGGGGTCTGCTTTCTATTTTTTTTTGGGGGGGGAGGTATTTATCCAGAATAGAAAAGCTAACTCTTCCTGAGAACTTTCCAGAACCAGCTTCTGTGTTAACACCTCACATGACCTCCTTCTGTGCTCATAAGAACCGTACAATGTCGGAACTATACTGTCGTGAAGGCGACCGTCATTCATCACCCACACTGGGAAACTCCTGAGATGAGGAAGAGCGCTGCTCCTAATGATATGGGGGACAAGACTCAGAAATCGGGCCAGTCCTGGGCAAACTGGGATGTCAATCATTGTCCCCACTATACAGATGAAGAATGCTACACACACAGGTGGAGAGACCGGCTCAAGGTCACCCAGCTGGCGAGTGGCCAGCCAGAATTCAATCCCAAGTGGACGGACTAAAGCTATCACTATAGAGCACAGCTCCACATGTGGCACACCTGGCCCGGCAGCAGGTGGAGACCAAGAGGTGGTGTCTAATGGTTATTAGCTCTTCAGGCCGGGAAGAAGGACTTTCGGGCACTGGGATCATCAGGGCTCAGAAAGACACAGGGGCGTGGCGGACACGTTCCATGCCCAAAAGCGAGACTGGGGACGCGGCACGCCCATGCTAAATACGAACTGGCCACATGGAGGAGATAAAGGGACACACAGAGGCAGATGACCCCGTCTCAGATGACAGCAGCCTGTCTCAACTGAGACACTCCCCATTTGGGACTGGAAAATTACCGTGGGGCCTGTTCTGTGGGATGCTTGGCAGCACCCCTGGTCTCTACCTGCTAGATGCCAGCAGCCTCGCTGTGCTATTTATGACAACCCGTGTCTACAGCCATGGCCAAATGTCTCCCGCGAAGGACCATAATCATCCCCATTGGGAACCAACGCCCTGGAAGAAAGGGCAGAACTGGGGGGCAGGGGGTGTTCTCCAGGTCGATGCTTCTCGAGGTGTGGTTCTAGAGCAGCAGCAGCTGTTAGGCAAGTTCCGGGAGCCAGCCTCGACTGGTTCAGCATCTCTGGGGGCGGGTCTGGGAGTCTCTGTTTTAAGGAGCTCGAGTGAGTGAACCACTATCCTTGGGGACGGAAAAGTCCTGCTAAGGGTCTCAGAAGCTTAAGAACTAGACTTGTTACTACTCTGAAATGTGACAAGGGCGCCTGGGAAGGACGCAGTTCCCTATAGGAGAACGAAGATGTTCTGGAAGCTTCTAACATTCTCGTTGTGATGAAGACAGGATAGAACACACCACTGTAACTGGTACAGCATTTTTGCAGGATAGTTTGATGTATCTATCAAAATTTAAAGCAGACCAGCCTTTCAACCTACCAGCTGCATTTCTCAGGATGCTCCCAGCAGCCAGCCTCAACTTGGGACCCCATGAGAATTAAAATTAAGCTCCAATGTCCTTGAGGCATCCATCTTTAGCAGCAAATGTGCTTTTCCCCAGTGCAGCCAGAATGATACTAATTATGCACCATTTGGGGGGAGAACGGAGAAAACAGCCCTACAACCTAGTAAAAATGTGGTCAATGTTCTTTAAAAAAAATGTGGTCAATGTCAATGTCCACTCAGGGGAATGGCCAAACCATGGCACAGTTATCCTCCAGAGGAACAGCCAGCCATCACAAAGAACCATATTGGCAATAAAAGGGAATGGAAAAATAAATATACTGTGGAAAAAAAGGAATTACATAGGTCTCTGTCTCCAGACAGGGATACAGGTCTCATGTAGATACCTGTTCAAATTAGAAAACAGGTTCCAAGGGCACCTGGGTGGCACAGTCGGTTAAAGCATCTAACTCTTGCTGTCGCCTCAGGTCTGATCTCAGGGTCATGAGATCGAGCCCCAGGTCAGGCTCCATGCTCCGTGTGAAGTCTGCCCGAGTTTCAATCTCTCTCTCCCTACCCTCGCCGCCCTGCCGTCTCCCACTTACAATCTTTCCCTTCCCAATTAATAATCTTTTTTTAAAAAGATTTTATTTATTTATTTGACAGACAGGGATCACAAGTAGGCGGAGAGGCAAGCAGAGAGAGAGGAGGAAGCAGGTTCCCCGCTGAGCAGAGAGCTTGATGCAGGGCTTAATCTCAGGACCCTGGGTTCATGACCTGAGCAGAAGGCAGAGGCTTTAACCCACTGAGCCACCCAGGCACGCCCTGCCCAATAATAAATCTTTAAAAAAAAAAAAAAAAGTTCCAGAACCACACATCAGTTTCATACAATTTTTGAGCCTTTCCAGACCAAACCAGATCCTTTATTTTTACAGGTTCTAGCTTGACGCATTAGTTTCTTATAATTTCTGCCCTCCCCCCACAGCACAAAACCAACTCTAGTTCTGTATCTGTTGAATTTACAGATTTCAACGAGGGGTGCCTGGGTCACTCGGTTAGCATCTGCCTTTGGGTCAGGTCATGATCTCAGGGTGCTAGGATCGAGCCCCTCATAGGCTCAGCGGGGAGTCTGCTTCTCCCTCTCCCTCAGCCCCAAAACCCCACTCGTGCTGCACCCCCCTTTCAAATAAAATAAATAAATTAACCTTTAAAGATCTCAATGAAAACAAATACGTGCCTGCGGTTACTCCTCAGAGAGGGCCTGGTCAAGTTCAATTTTCCCTTTCTCTGCAATGTTTTCCTGTTTTTGAAATAATGAGAATGCGTATCGTCCCACCTGAATAATTAAAGAAATTATAACGAGCATGCTTTCTGCATTATTTGAGCGAGCTTTAACAATCAAACAAACAAAAAAATAAATAAAGAAAGAAAAAATTCTGCTTTCCCTCCCACCGCCCTGTCTTCTGGCCACCCCTCCCTGCGCCGGCTGCTGGGAACAGTGCGAGCGACAGGCTGCTGGCAGCCTCCCAGGTACGCAGGACAGGTTTCTCGCTCTAACCACGCCATGCTCAGAGGTGAGCTATCAATTTGCGCTTTGTGGCTTATCCTTGCTTCTGATTTAGGGCAACATAAACCCTCCTCAAAATTTCCAAGAATAAATTAGTTTACTAATTTCGGCATTAAGAGTTCATCAAAGTGAGTGCCGCTCCCTAATCAATCACCGTATTTCCATGTTTATCTCCTATTCAATTTTTACACAGGGTTCTATACACATCAATTTGCCTGATGCTCTTCCTACATATGTTTTAAATTACTTTATCATTGTATAAATTTCACAGCCATTAAAAGGCTCTAATACCAGAATGGCTGACATGGTGTTAAAAATTGGATTCAATTCCACGGGGTAATAAATTGTGACCTAAATCCAATCTCTCATGGGTGACTGAAGGATACAATGAAAAATTATTGCTTTGTCATTTTTATACTAACACAAATATACTATGGGCAACCAGGAAGCGGCAGAGAAAGAGCAAACGATCAGTGCTAACTATTTTTCACCCAGGAAGGCTGCATGGGCAAGTCCTGAGGGTCTCGGATGGGATCCACCCCACCAGAAGCAGGGGTGCTGGCCGACTGCGTGGACCACTTTGCAACAGATGGATGGAGCTTGGGGGGTGAGCTGAACGACTCAGGCCTTCCTTCAGCCACAGGGCAGCGGCTGCTACAGGCAGCGAAGCAGCACAGTGTTTGCCTCTGGAACGCAGTAAAACTCTGAGCTCAGAGGCTGGCCCTGCCACTGAGGAAATGGGAGATTTGGGGCAGGTTTCCTCCCTCTCTGTGCGTCAATTTCCTGGACGACAGAGCTATTACGAGAACAAATGATTTAATGCGGCTAAAATGCCTAGGATAGTCCCTGGCATTTAGCAATCCCTAGGTAAAGGTTAAGCATTATTATTGAAGAACAGATTCTTATACAGAGACCTCAGTGCCCTGTTCTTTTTGGCTGCAGGGAAGGAGAGTAATGAACAGGGAGAGAAAGGTGTTAACATTTCCGCCGCCTTTCCCTTTATCTCTGGAGAAACAGGATCAGTCATACTACACATTCGGATGGCACAGGTACTAAACGCGCCACAGAGCAGAGAGGCGGAAACATGGGTTTTGAAGTCAGGCAGAATTGAATTTGAGCTCAGGGTTTGCTGCTTCTAAGTGAGACCCTGCGCAAGCCAATGGACCTCTCCAGGCCTCGATCTTCTCAGGTGTGAAGTGGGCAGAAGGAACACACTTTTCCCCAGGGCTGTGCGGGAGATTCAATACCATGCATGGACACGGCTTGGCTGTGTGCCTGGTGCTCAGGACGTGCCCAAGACACGCGAGCGCTCACGTCCCAGGGTCTGTGCATGGACTTGAGAGCCAGCAGGGGACACACACGGACGAGACTTGGCTTTGTGGCTAAGTGGCAGCGACAGGATTCCAGTGCAACATGACCCATGCTCCAACGGGGAGTGGGTAAGGTGACTGGGGGAGCACAGAGTCTGGGCACCTCATGGAGAGTTGGGGAGGGAACCGCAGAGAATTTCCAGAAGAAAGTGATATTTAAAGAAACCCCTTACTCTTAACTGCCAAATACTTTGAGGCAGCAGAAAAAGCAAGCTGGTTTTTGTTGTCTGTGTAAAAAGGGGGCACTAGCCTAGATACAAGTTTCATTCCTGGGCCCCTCAAAAAGCCATGGGCTCTCTCTTTCTGCATTAGGTCTATGCTTCCCGGCACCAAGTGGCTGACGCGTAGCCAGCTACACCCAAAGGAACAGGCTCCCCAAGGCCAAAAGACTGTCCTCTGAATCACTATTCTCTACCTCATCCCAGAGCAGTTTCTGGACAAGATACTCAAAGAAGCTGAGAAAAGCATCATAAAATGACCTGCTGTGGAAGCCAGTCCACCCTGCCCACCCACCCTGGAAGCTTCCAGAAGCTGAATAATCTGCTGCTGATTTGTAACAGGTGCTTGCTTGGTAAGAACTCCTGGCTGAACCGAGGGAATCACTCATCTGAAAGTCAGTATTTTACTCAGAAATCTGAGGTTGAGGGGGTGGCGATCTAACAACCCACTGTCCAGGTAAGAAGTGAGGCTGACAGAGGGCAGGTGGCTTGTGAGCGGATTTTATAGCTGATGCACTGGTAAAAGGAGTTACCTTTCAAACCTGTCAAGGCCAGTCTGGTTCAGAT
The DNA here is from genome assembly GCF_022355385.1 of Mustela nigripes. Taxonomy (NCBI): domain Eukaryota; kingdom Metazoa; phylum Chordata; class Mammalia; order Carnivora; family Mustelidae; genus Mustela; species Mustela nigripes. The sequence goes on from NC_081567.1 coordinate 25,782,777, forward strand.
CCTTTCCCTAATCCTGCCTGAGTTGGTGATGGTGAAACAGCCCAGGGCACAGGGCCTGCACAAGCCTATCACTGCTGGGGGAATGGAAGATTCCCCCCGTCCCCCCATGGTTTGGATGTTAGGACAAATAAGTGTGCCACAGGAGGTGAGGTCCCCAAGTGTGTGCCACCGGAGTCCAGGGCTGAGAACTTGTGTCAGTCGCCAAAGGCAGAAGGAACACAGTTCTCTGGAGGGAAGATATAGGACCTTCCCTCACTCCTGGCTCTCCGGAGACCTCAACACGGTCCTGAGAGGTACGCCTCTGTTCCATTCTTCTCACGCAAGGTAAAAAGACAGGAATCATCTCACCCAGATGTTTTGGGAATTAAAATCTGGCTGCTTGTCCTCAGAGCTTCCCTGGCAGTATCGTCAGTGCTTCATCCTCCCTATACCTCTCCCTGCCTCAGGGCCTTTGCACACAAGGCACCCTAGGCCTGGAATGTTCTCCCTCCAGCCTTTCCCCTAGTTAACTCCTCCCACTCTTCCTCTCTCAGCACCACTAACAGGCTGGCAGGTGTGTCTGCAGAAGTGGTGGTCTCTGGTGCAATTCTGTGTTTATTTTTGTGATCCCGGGATTCCTGGATCTACCCTCCCAACTTAACAGACTATAGGCTCTATGAGGACAGGGATTCTGTCTCTTTTGCCTTTCAAAGGCATCCCCCAAATCTACTGCCCAGCATAGACACTGGATGCCTGATGAATAACTGTTGAATGAATGAATGAATGAACTCAGTATATCCAAGAAACTAGAAACCATCCCATTTGAGGGTAGCTCACCCTCTTCTCTTGTTCTTCCATAATGAGACCGCAGCCATCTCTGCCTACCTTTCGTCCTTTGCTTTCTACAGGTCATTCAGAGACAGCCCCTCGGGCTCCCCTGCTTGGTCCCCTCTGCATGCATACGGCAGTCGCCACTATCCTGTGTCTTTCTGTTCTTTGCCTGACCCTCCACTCAGGACTGTAAGCTCCATAAGGTAGAACCGTGTCTCTTGCTCACTACGTCCCACTGTCTGGCACCAGGCTCAGTGAGGGGCAGCCTCTCGACACAGATTTGTTGAGTAAGTGAAGTGAATGAAATATAGTCAAGGATGCTAAGGGGAAAGATGATGTTCACGTTCAGGACACGTTTCCAAGGGCATCCAAGGGGTCCTCCTAAGTTCTCCCTGAGGTGCAAGAAAGCAGGAGGATGTAGTACCCCAGGTTCATTCCCTCCCATGAGTAAAAGATACTTCCTGTTTGAGTAGCATGGTGTCCGGCGCTAGGCGACTCCACGACTCCACCCCAGCTTATCGAAAGCGGAACCCGAATTCTTAGCAATCCCACATTGCCTGCAACAGTCCCGGTGCCGGAGTCCGGCCCGCTCGTCTCCGCTGTCTGTGCTAAGGGGCAGGCGGGCATCTAGGAACACCCTCACTGGTCCAATGTCCAGGCTCTGCCCTGCCGCCCACAATCTCAGGACAGTTGCTGCTGTCCCCAGCCTCCCTCCAGCCTCCCACAAAACGGAAGCCAAGTAGCCAGGCTCTCCGTGGAGCCGCCTGAATCAGTGGTCCGCGAATGCGGGTTACAAACACACTTCCCATCCCCTAGGCTGTAGATGTCACTGTGAGTGCACGAGAAGGGGGAAAAATACTCCTCTAACCACGGTCCCCTCGTCTCCAACACGCGCTTTCAGGGGCTGTGTGTGCAGCCTCTTTCCGCACCTCAAACCTTTCAGCTTTGCTTTGAGGCCCGGCAGTTAGGGAACAAACACACCCTAATGACAAGTTTAAAGTGACTGGCAGGACTGTACAGCTGGCAGAATGTTCCTGGGGGAAGGGGAGGGGGTGGAGAAGGAGGTGGGAGGGCGGCGAAGGGGGCATTTATGCTATTTCCCATAACTACATATTTAGCTTTCTAAAAAGCCTTGTGGGTGGCAGCGGCTTGCTTTATGATTCCAAGGCTGGGAGGGGGCACGAACGCCGTAGTGCTTGAGAAGGACAAGGCCATGTGGAAGCGGCCTGTTGGGACTCACCTCTCAAGGGGGGGGCCTCGAGCGACTGCGGACTACAGCCACCTGGCACACACTGGGAGCTTCAGAAATGTCTGCGGATGATCAGACTTGAGTGGTCACTGGGCACAAAGTGATGGTCACCACCATCTGGCCCGAAGGCCAATCCCAATAGCTTCTGTCTGCTAGCTAATCCTCCCTCTGGGACCCCGGTAAGAACTCCTCCACAACCACCCGCTTTCAACTCCTTCCTTAAAGCTGAATCAGATCAGAAGTGAGCTTAAAAACCTCCATAGAGTTTTCCACAGTACCTGTACCATTTTGCATCCCCACCAACAGGGCACAAATGTCCCATTTTCTCCACATCCTGGCTGACACCTGTTGTCTTTTGTTTTGGGTAACGGCCCTCCAAAAGTGTGTGGGGTGAGATCTCACTGAGCATTTATCCCAGGAGCTGAATGAGGGTCTCGAAGAGATACGAGCACTCCCACATTCACTGAGCTTTATTCACAACAGCCAAGATGGCCAAAATGTCCACATATGGATGAAGGGACTAAAGATGGTGGTATGTACTCACAAGGGAATCCTAGTCAGTCTTTAAAAGGAAGGAAATCCTGCCATGTGCAGCAGCGTGGGTGAAGCCAGAGGACACTACGCTGTGAACTAAGCCACTCACAGAAGACGCACAGAATAATTTCCCATATATGAGGCACCTAAAATAATCAAACTCATAGAAACAGGTAGAATGGTGGTTGCCTACGCTTGGGAGGACGGGAAATGAGGTTTGACGAGTGTCAAGTGTCAGTTGAGTGAGATTAATAAATTCTAGAAATACGCTGTACAATATTGTGTTTATACATAGCACAACTGCGTTGTATCCTTAATTTGTTAAGAGGCTAGATCTCATGTTAAGTGTTCTTATCTCAACAAAGTAAGATAAAAAGTCTCTTAAAGTAGCACAAAGTTAAAAAAAAAAAGGGGGGGGGGGGATCAGATCATGTTGGAACTGTTCGGTCTCGGGCACCCGGCCCGCTCAGTTGGTTACGCATCCCAGGGTCCTGGGATCGAGCCCCGCGGCAGGCTTCCTGCTCAGTGGGGAGTCTGCTTCTCCCTCTCCCTCTGCTCCTTCCCCTGCTTATGTGCACTCTCTCAAATAAATTCTTCAAAAAAAAGAAAAGAAAAGAACTGTTCAGTACCTCCAGTGGCTTCCATGTCACTTAAAACAGCATGAGAATACCCCAGGTCTGACCCCTTCTCCCTCTGTTCTCATCACACCCTCCGTCCTAGCCACACTGGCCTGGCTGCTTCTGGAACATGCCAGGCCCTTTGCTAGGACTGCTCTTCTTCCCCATGGTGTTGCCCTCCCCAGCTTCTCAGAAAGCCTCTGTCGTCACCTACCTGAACTGGCCACTCCCCTGTTCTCTTGCTCTGCCTCGTCTTCAGAGCTCTTATCACACCACCAGGGGCCCTAGACCTACTGGCTCTCTTGTTAGCTCCGGCCTCTCCTACTGGGGCAGAAGCTCCATGAGGGTAGAGCTATCCTGCTGCACGCCTCCTAGAATCACCGTCCATCTTATGTCAAAGGACCCAATGTCCCGAGCTGCACGGGGTAGAGACTCCATGGGAACAAGACGTTCTCCGTGTTTGCGCATTGCTATATCGTCCTAGAAAAAGATCAGCCACCTCCAGCCCGTGGCTGCCTGTTTTGGTGTGGCCTTCAAGGGAAGAAGAGTTTTCACATTTTTAAATGGAAGAAAATCAAAAGAATACCATTTTAGGACATGTGAGAATTACGTGAAGTCCACATTTTGGTGACCGTAAACCAGGTTGTAGGGAACACCACCGTGCTGCTCATGTATTCCTATACTGACGCTTCCAGTGTCAAGTTGTGACAGAGACCATACGCCCTGCAAAGTCTCCTATTTATTCTCTGGCCATTTAAGGAAAACACGTGCAGAGCCATAGCTTTGGACACTGCCTACTGGGTGGCCAATGAGTGGGTCTACAGCCACCCGTTTCAGCACCCTGAGAAAACCAAGAAACACCTTTGGGATGAGGTTTGCCCAATCCCAGCAAACTACCGCTGAAAGCCCTCCTTTCTACTGGACTTCATGCCTTCCTCAGCAGGAAGGGTCTGACCGGCTCCTCCGCAAACCTGGCCTTCTGGAAAGCGAGTCAGCCCCGGCCATTTAGCCAAGCTGTGCCTGGATCCACTAGACTTTGCCACACCGCTTCCCCCTTAGTGCAGTGCTTTTTAGCTTTTCAAAGCTTCTCCCTCATTTTCTCATCAGGAGAAAGCCTGGGAGGAATCAGGGTCTCTGACTCCTGGGTGGGGAGGTGGGGAAACTGAGGCACACACCCCAGGGCACGGAGACTACTCTAGCTGACATCCATGCCTGAACAGTCCCTCCAGGCTGGGCCGCAGCCGCGCTTCCTGGAAGCCAGCTCCTCACGCTGGGGAGTCACTGCACTGCCCCCAGTGTGCAGTGATGGACGGGAGACAGCCCTCCCACAGCTGGAAACACCATCTGCCTCTCTCTCTGGAGCGGGCAGCCAGAGACCTCGGTCCAGAAACCCAAGTATCCATAGCCTCTGGCCTCCTGCAAAGGCTCACGGGTAAACACTGTTGTCACATCCCAGAACAGCTGCCCTTCTATCGGAAAACCCCCTTCAGTCCATCTCCAGCCCTAAGACTTGAGCCGGCTTCCCCGGTCACGTGCAAAGGCTTGTAGCCCTGCAGCCGGTCGGCTGACTCAAAGGAACTACCCCCTGCCTGTCGCCCGGGAGAACCACTGTGTGTCACCCAGCTGCTCAGGCCTGAGTTCCCGGTCAGGTGGCAGCCACCCCTCCTCCCAGCCGACCGCTTTCTCTTAACTTCTCACATTGCTCCCCACTCATTCTCCACCTAAAAATGAAGGCTGCAGACATGCAGGCCGCTACACAGCATGAGTCCACTGGCCCCCCCCGACACAGCAGAGGGTGAACTGCAGGAGGGATGGGGGGGGTTGGGGGTGCCCCAGGGGGGCCTTTCTTGGGACATTTTCACTCAAGATGGAGGAAGGTGACGAAGCTTCCAGATATGTAATTGTTCCCGTTGTAACGAGGCATTAAAAGCTGTATGACCAGCATCTGGCACCAGAATGCCGGTTACAGGCAGAACGGTCTTTATCAAGGAAGGCATCCATCAGGAAAGCTACCTCTGCCCTTGGCCAGGGTTAGCACCATCCCTGTGGCCAGGGCTTCTCGGGGAGACACGGTCCAAGAAGACTTCCCCGAGGAGGCGGCCAGACAAGGTGGGGTGCAATGGGGGGTGCAGGTAACAGCAGTGGGGGGGCCTTGAAAGAGCAGGAGCCAATGCCTGAGCCACTCGGGGGCCACGTCTGAGGGATGGAGCAAGAGAGATGCGGCCATGGAACAGAAAATCACCATCAAGGAGGCCTTCCATTCTCTCCTCTTCTCAATGCCTCCTTGGCTGATAACACCACCGATGCCAACAGCCCAACATCCCCTTCACTCTACCTCCCCTCCACACCAAGCATTTGATACTCATGTCCCCACTATGGCCAGCAATCCTAGAAGGAAAGGTAGGAGAATCTGTGTCCATTTCACAGATGAGGAAGTTGAGGCAATGGGAGGTTAGAGTGACACACCTAGTGAAGTCACAACCAGGATTCAAAACCCAGTGCCTGGAGAAAAACTCTTTTTTCCAGCCCAGGCCACCCTTGGCATTCCGTCTGACATGGCTGTGTCTCTGTGAAATAGTAGGCAGTCCAGCCGAAGTGACAGAGGAGGTGTGACTGAGGAGCCCGAGGAAGGGACAGGAAGCCCAGGCAATTGTGGGGGGTGTGGTGGGGACGGGGCTGCCTGGTTGAGGAAGAGGGGAGGTCACGGGATGGTCTGGTGGCTGCAGTGAGCTCAGGGGCCCTGTGTGAGATTACAAATAACCCTGAGGCCAGGGCTGAGAGTGGATGGGGGTAGAGCCCTCAATGTTCCTCACTCTTGGTGGCCATCAATGGGGGGGGTATAGAGACCCCTCCTTTCCTTGCAAAAATGGGTCACCCTTCCCGCTGTTTTCTCCAGGAGTTGAGTGAAGTAGGCAAGTCACAAAGGCAGGGGACATCTCTATAGGGAGCAACCCGGTTCCTGGGGTTCTAGACTCTTCTTCCTTGAGAGGAGGGGAAGGATGGGTGTGAGTGCAGGGGTGAGTGCAGGGAGCAGGAGCCCTTCACGAAGGTCACCGTTCAAACGCTAGTTCCTTCCCCCTGGACGGTTCCGGCTGCCCACCGTTCTATCCAACTTCCGGCATCCTGCTGGCTGCAGTCTGGGTGATGGGGCGTTCGACATGGTGACAAAGCCAGCGCGTGCAAATGCGTGTATTTACACACATATTACATCTCCCTCCCCTCCCACCTCCATCTCCTCATTTAGCAGGAAATAAAAGGACCACAGGGCTGAAGCTCAAATCCCTCCTAAGTGGAGGGAAATCCGGGTGTCATGGTTTCCAGAAAGGGAATACAATCTCCGTATGGGGTGTAATTACATCTTAGCTTTCTGCAGAAGAATAGTTTATGGCTTAAATGCTATTAATTGTAAGCCGTTTTGTTCCACGGGAAGTTGTTCATTGATAACTACCCAATTAGGGTTATTTTGCAATTAGTCTATTCACAGTAAATTTATTGCAAAAGGGGAGGCTGTCGTGCAGCAAATTAAGGCAGTGCCGGGCTGGGTGTGCAATGGCTCTTAAATGCCAATCTTATTAACCAGCTCAGAGGTCCCGGGAGGGTGTGCCATCTTGGCGGACGTGGGTGAGTCCACGGGGAAAGCCCGAGCAAACTCACGCTGCATGACCATGCCGGGGTGGGGGGGGGGGGGGTGGTTTCAGCACGACCAGGCGGAGCGTGGGGGCCCCTGGCCTCTACGGGTGATGCCAGCCCTCCTGATTGTTTATCACCCTCCTCCCTTCTCCTTGCAAGGATACAGAGGACAGAAGAACACAGCGTGCGGGCTGCAGGACCTCCCTGAGGTCTGATCATTGGAACTCAAGGGACACCTTCTGTCACCTGAGGAGGGGAAGGCCATGGGTAGGGAGGCAGGCCCTGGGACAGATCAGCCCTGCTGTCCACTAGCCATGGCCCTCTCAGCCTCCAAGGCCTCAACGATGCAATGGGTTGCTAACAGACCTACCTCCTGGGGCTGGTGTGAGGCTTTGATGCGCTCTAAGGTGAAAACTGTGTTATATTGACTGTTACGTGGGTTCGGTATCCATCGGGGGGGGGGGGGGTAGGGCCCATCGGCCAAATCCCAGCACCGCCTGCTTTAGTCAAATGAGTACTAGTGGAAGATAACCGAGTGCATGGTGTATGTGTTGTCCATGACTCCTTCTTGCTCTAATGGCGGTGTGGGTGGCCGGTGTAGACACTGTACGGCTCACAAAGCCTCATTTATTTGTTCTCCGACCTTTGCAGGAGGAGAATTGTGACCCCTGGTATATAAAGAGTGCCCAATATTACTTTCACGGAAGGGCATTCAACTCAGGCCCCCGATACTCCTCTGCCAAGCCAGGTTCTGGAAACTTCTTCCTCTACTCACTTATCCCTTTACTTCATCAGCCAAGTCCCATCAAGAATAGAAATGTGAACCGCATGGACAGCTTGGACTCGGGTTGAAATGTGAGGGAGAAACAAACCCTTTCTTTTTACGTCTTTCCTTTTAAAAGACAATATAGTCCCGATACATGTTTACTGCCACAAACCCAACAAGTATGGACTGACAGTGAGTGAAAAGCTGAAGGTGTCTGTACCCTTCGTGATGGGAAACAAGTGAGGGCTTTCCTGGGTGTCCTTCCATAGCACTTACACGGCCGCTCCCTACCTAACTCAAATCCTAAAATTCTGAAAAAAAAAACCCAAAACCAAAAAAAACCAAAAAACTGGGCCAACCTCACAGGGCGGCGGATAGGCTGAGCTGATCGAAGGCACGGTGCCTCGTGCAATGCCTGGCGCGTAACCGCCTCATAAGGCACACCAGCAAAGCAGGTGCACGACCCAGCCAACGGCACGTCAGACACAGAGATACACGAGTAACACCTCACCTGTGCAAATGTCCCCTCCACCTTCGGAGGGCCCCTCCGCTGAGCTTACGAACGCCGCTATTAGAGCTCGGACCTCTCTCTGCACCACAGAGCAAGGAATGCCATTCGCCACTGGCCGTCAGCCCACAGAAGGGCGCCCAGCACAGGACAGGACGTGGGGACAGACAGACGGTGGGGAGGAGAGAGGGAGAAAGGAAGAATGGAAGGGAGGAAGGAATTTTCACCGGAGGAAAAACAGGAAGGTGGTTTTTTTAGAGCCTCCGAAGTCAACGCAACCAATTTGAAACTTTTCAAATCATGTTCAATTACAATAAATTTGTGTCGATTTTAATCCTGATATTCCGCTGAGATAGAGAACGAACGCTAATTGATACAATCACCTCAGATTCCTCACCAGCCCTGATTTCCTGTTATTTTATCAGCTGCCATCGAGGCAACTGGTTCAAGCTGGAACAAAAGGTCAGGTGATTTTGCAAAGGTTTTCTCACACACAACTTCAGAATTCAGACAGTACCAGAAGGAAAAAAATTCTCGTGTGCTGATCGGGGGTTTGGAAAATAGGGAGCAGGATGGGACTGGCAGAAGAAAGAATCGGAACCGGGGCTGGAACTCACCTTCCAGGGGGCAGAATCGTGTCACCTTCTTGGGCATCAGCAGCCCTAGCTTGTGGCGACAGTAGGTCTCCCCGATCTCCTGGCGGCAGTGTTTGGACTTGGAGCGGGACAGTGCGGAGATGGCCTCTTTGCCCGAGATGTCGCACTTGGGCGGCTGGTCTTGCTTGAGCTCAGGGGAGCTGCCCCCGCTTTTCCTGGCGTGGGGCTGTCCTGGGGCATCCTTCCCGCGGCTACTGTTCACCGTGGCTTTCTCCCCAGGAGGCAGCACCTCGTTGGTGCCTTTGCCTGGGAACGAATGTCCCTTCCCCTTCTCCTCCTGCTCCAGCTTCCTTTTCAAAAGCTCCTTCTGTCTACTCGGGGCCTTCTTTGCCAACTCAGGCTGGTGCTTTTGCTTTTGAGTTCTGGGTGCGAAGTTGCTGTTGTCCACATTCTCAAAGTCTTTGGGGACTGAGTTCTCGTTGTTGCTGTCTGTCCGCACTTTCTCTTTCGGACGGTGAGAAAAGTAGCCATCCTGGAGAAGATGGGGAGGAACACAGAAGAGCAACATCACTGAGTGGTCATGCTAAGTAGCTTGGCCCTTGCAGAGCGGAGCACAGAGTTTTGGAGGTCTGTGTCCCGGTTTCAAGCCATACCTTTGCTACAAGCTTAACTTCAAAGTAGAGTTTTCTGTCTGAACCTCAATTTCCCCATCTGGAAATTAAGAGCAGTTCCAACCAGAAACTACTAAGGCTTTGAAAACTCTCAAGTGCTCTATGATTCTCAATGCTTTGCTACTAACTACACCTTCAAGTAAGTTTCTTTTGAGTGTCTCTGCCTTTGGATTATGGACATTTTGCTGCAGCTTCCTGTTTAAATTCTAGCAGAGAGTTCCGCGATGGTTCATTTAAGGGCTAGAAATGCCATAATAAAATTATAAGGGAAGAAAATATCGGTGGGACATCACATTCTACTGCCTTTAGGACACGCTCGCAGTTCTATGCCCGTAAGAGAAATCAGACTGAGCCAGACTTAATTCTGAGGAAGAGACATCTTAGCTGTTTTGGAGGGGAATGGACCCTTTGTGTTAAGTTCTTTACAGTGAATCCCAGGAAAGATGCAAGCTTGTGACACTCTGGTGTTTGGCCTCTGACTCCTTAAGTTTGTACCTGGGACAGAACTGATTAAGTCACCGGGGAGGGCAAGAGAAAGGTCAAGAGTCATTCTGGGGACAATGCATGGTATGGATCTTTCCCAGAAGGCAGGGGCCCCAACTCAGCTTCCCCAGGAATAGGAAGGGCCTGGCAGTTTTGAGCTGAGAGCAAACGTACCATTCGACTAATACCCCATATCATTTCCAAAATATGTTGCTGCTGCTTTGAGCCCATTACCAATACCTTTACCTGAAAGAGTATCCACTGCTCCAAAGCTAGCCCCAAAGGGGACCGCTAAAGTTACAGAGAATGCTAATTGGCTCCACAAATCTACCCTGTTGCTATAGAAACACAATGGCCATGGGTAGCAATTTGAGGGAAGACCTCCCCTTTGGTTCTTTTAAATGTGTCTGTTAACACTTCCCAGGGAAGAGGACGGTGGGACAGAACCACGGAGACAGGACTGGTGCCCGGCAGTGGCTCACAGGGCAGCTGGCATGCCCTAGGGCCCATACTCTAGCAGCTCAGCCAACTGTGGCCCCCGGGGGCGAAATCCTGTACATCATCTGTTTTTGTCAATAAAGTTTTATTGAAAAACTGCCATACCTGTTCGGTTATGTACTGTCTGGCTGCTTTCCTACTACGATAGCAGGAACGAGCATGGCAATATTACCCATCTGGCCTGCCTAAATATTTCAGAAAAAGTATGCAGACAGCAGCTCTCTAGCATTAGGAATTTAGCAAGTTCCCATCCCCTGGTTTGGTCCAGCTGCCCCTGCCCCCAGGGCCCCCATCCGGCCCAGTAACGGTCGGGAGAACAAGCTGCACCTGGCCGCCCCCTTCTTGCCCTTGCTCCATCCCCCAAACATCAAGCACCCCGTCCCCCTACAGAGTGCAGGCCTGAAGAACTGAAAACGGACTCTTAAATCCTCATGGGCACTCTGTAAGTTGAACATGGCTCTCGTTCTTGTTTTGCACGTGAGGGACTATTTGCAACTGGCCCAGCTGGCTGGTGGTGAAGCTGGGATGTGGCCGTGCACCCATGGCCTGGGCAGCTAGTTCTACTCGCCACTTCCAAGAAGCTACAGATGCCCTCTGACACCCCCCGCCCCCATCACTCTGTCCCCGTGAGCACTGCCGCCTGGCTTTGTACCAGAAGATCCGGCTCTGTTCCCAACAACTCCCGCCTAGCTACAAGGATCTAGAAGAGCCATGTCACCTCCAAAGAGCCATCTAAAGTCTGGCCAGTGGCCCACCGGTGGCAAGAAGTCACACAGAAATAGGGACAGTAAGTAGGGCCACAGGGCACTGAGAGCTCAAGGCAGCAGGAGGCAGGAGGTAATGGGGTAGAGATGAGAAAAGAGATACTAAGAAGGGAGAGCTGAGTCTGTATTGGGTCAGAGCACAGTGGCTGGTGACACACAGGGCTGACATTATATTCTGGTCTGTGAAGGGGAAACTGCCAGTTCTGACATCTGGTTCCAGGCTTTCTTACCTGCCCACGCACCTTGCAAGAAATCACCCCGGTGAGGCACGTTTCCTGCTCCTGTCACCCAGCTGAACCCCCCTGATGTTCACCTTTCCCCTTCCTTCTGTCCAGAGGCCCTTCAAGAATCCAAGCAGCTTCTCAGATGCCTTTTCTGAGCACTGGCCCCCAGTCAGGCACCATATACGAAGTGACTCCAAGGTATCATTTGCTGGGTACAGACCATCTCCCCGTAAGGAGATTTAATTTATTTGACAGAGAGAAATCACAAGTAGACGGAGAGGCAGGCAGAGAGAGAGAGGGAAGCAGGCTCCCCGCTGAGCAGAGAGCCTGATGCGGGACTCGATCCCAGGACCCTGAGATCATGACCTGAGCCAAAGGCAGCGGCTTCACCCACTGAGCCGCCCAGGAGCCCCTCTCCCTGCCCTTTAACAGAAAGAGAAGCCAAGGCTTGTCGCTCTAACATTCTTGAGCACACACCAGGTACCAGGGACCAAACTAAGCCCTGGCATGTGCTATCTCACTGAAGCTTCAGAAATAACTTGTACTGCAGGGACTACTACTGTCCCAGCCACAAAAGAGGCGGGGAAAGCTCGAGGATGTTTGGTAACTTGCCCAAAGTCATCTGGGGGAGGTAGTGAACTTGTACTTGTCTGATTCTTAAACTTGCTATAGCATACTGCCTCTTATTTGGCTAAAAGGTAAACTGGAGAGCATTTAGCTCCCCCTTCTCTACTGGAGGTGGGGGAGTCCAAGGGGTGTCACCCTCTTTGCTCACAGAAGCCTAGGTTGAGATGGAAATGGGTATGGGGGACCCGATTTTCCATAAAACTCTTGACAAATATTTCTGTTCTTTTTTGCTAGAAACAGGATAGGGCTGTATTTCCTATGCCCCACAAATTAGGCACAGCCAAGCGACTTGCTGTGGCCAAGAGCCGTGATCAAAACCAAGGCACAATATGCCATATTCCCCTTTCCTCCACAGCCTCCAACCACACTCCCGATGCTCCAGGTCCTGTCTCCCTGAGCGAGGCTAGCGTAGAGCGGAGATCAATTCTTGAGGGGCAGAAATAAACCTCTTACCCTTCCCGTCACTGACACGCGGGGATCTCTGTTACTGCAGCACTGTCTGACTCACTCTGACTGAAACCAGAGCCCACCTGACTGGCTTTCTTCCTCCTAGCTGTCCTCAGACACAGGAGCCAATTTTTGGGTGGTGTTTTTTGGTTTTGCTTTGTTTCTTGTCTTCTGACCAAGAATCAGCTGGATGAGTACCGATGTCCAAAAACATGAATTTAAATTCCATCCCCAAACTAGGAGTTACCGCAACGGCAGAGACTGAGAGTCTGTTCTCACGGTCATCTTCATCTTCTCGCATGAGACACAGCCCAAATATTATTCTTGGGTTGCTCTCTTTCCTTGTTAACAGAGGACTGCAAATCTGGCCCTGTGCAGAAAATCTCCACAATCCACCGATTTCAAAAGCTCATGTTCTCTGCCACTTTCTGGCAGAACTTGTCCAAGCAAGACCAGACACAGGAAACACTACAATCAATGAAGCTAATCTGACCATCAGAGAGTGGCCCATTCCTCTGGTTAATTTGTGATATCAGGACCAGGCGCCACCATCGATTCTAATATAACTTTTGATTAATACATGTCATCTACTCAGAGAGGCCTCCTCAATGGGGATGATTAGCTCAGTGTGGCCCTGTGGCCTTCCGCCTGGCCCCAGACGCTCCACAGCTGCCAAGGGAAATCAGATGATTTGAGTATAAGAGGGAAAGGAAAATTTTGTCTTCAAGAATGAAGAGTTCACAGATATTAGACAGCTTCCAGAAAAGTCAGTGAGGGGCACAGTCAGCAAGGACCAGACAACTTTCAGAGGTCCAGAACCTCCGGGCTCACTGAGGCAATTCTGGTTCCTAGAGAGTTGATGCATTCTCCTTCACAATGCCCCCACTCTGTTCTTTCTCTTTTAAACTTATTTAAGAAGGCATGCACGAGTAGGGGAGAGGAACAGAGAGAGAGGGAGAAGCCAACTCTCCACCGAGCAGGGAGTCCGACTTGGGGCTTAAGCCCAGGACCCTGAGATCATGACCTAAGCCAAAGGCTGATGCTTAACCCACTGAGCCGCCCAGGTGCCCCTGTTCTTTTTTAAATGTTATTTTATTGTGTAAGGACATTTAACATGAGACCTACCCTCTCAATAAATTTTTGGGTGCATGATTCCATACTACTACCTACAGATATGACATCGTATGGAACATCTTTACAACGTGTTCATCTCGTACCACTGAGACTTGATGACCCTTGATTAGCAATTCCCTACTTCCCCCTTCCCCCAACCCCCAACAACCACGGTTTTACAGATTCTCTGAGTGTGAATATTTTAGCTGTCTCATTTAAGTGGGTTCACGTGGTATTTGTCTGTGACTAGCTCATTTCATCTTGCGTACTGTCTTCTAGGTCCATCCATGCTCTTGCACATGGCACGATTTCCTTCCTTTTTCAAGGCTGAATAATATTCCACTGTTTGCCACATTTTCTTTAGCCATCCATCCCTTGATGAGCCTAAGATATCCTTCACCTTCCTGGAAATTCTTCACCTGCACACCAAAGGTAAATAGGTCTCTGCTCTTCTTTCTCTGGAGAATCAAGACCCAGAAATGCAAATCCAGGTTGTCTTTCCTATGAAAACCAGCGTGGGGAGGTTTCTAGGCAAATGCATATAAGATAACCATCATGTCCTCAGCACTCGCACACCCCGCTACTCTATGCCTTGTACCCTTCATCCTCTCAAACACCCAGGGAAGCAGCAAGTAGTAGTCCTAATTAAGGGGAAGAAACGAAGGCACAGGGAAGTTAAATGACCAAGGTCATGCTGTTAGAAATGAAGTGCTTCAAACCCCCTATGCCTCAGTGACCCCATCTGGAAAATGGGAACAATGATGATACTTACCTCATCGGCATTTTAGTGAGGTCAGTGCATGTCAGACTTCCGGAACGTGCCTGCCACCCAAAGCAGGAAGAATAATAACCACAGAACCCAGATTAGGTTTGCTACCAATTAACATTGGGCCTCAACCATCCCACCCCTGATGGCCTCTGCCTGAAGGACAGGCTGGTTATTATTTCCTCATTACGATCGACTAGCTGTGTCCCCTTTATTTTTAACCAATCCGACACTCTCACCTTGAGTTATTTATGTAAATGTAACCCTTTGACTTATTTTATTTTAATGTACTTATTACAATGATTGTACATTCAAATGTTTGCTTGAGAGCTCCTGAACTCTAATTGCTCTGCTGCTGTCTTACCTCTAAGCTGCTGCTAGGATCCATTTTTATTCTAGAGAAATAATTAAATGCAATAATGTCCTCCATTCCCATTCAACCTTGGGCACGTTTAGAGCCAATTTCAATCAGGTAGAAATATGCTAAACACGATATGGCTCTGAGAGGCGGGGTATGTGACCTGGTACGTGACTGAACCCGGGTTCCTTGTCCTGTTTTGGAGAGTTGGGAGGTGGGTGGTTGTGTTTTGTAAACTAGCTACTCACTGATAAACCTTTGTTCTTATTTGTGTGTGTTTGTGTGTGTGTGTGTGCGCAAGCCCGTGTGTGTGTGTGTGTGTGTGTGTGTGTGTGTGTGTGTGTGTAAAAAGAAGACTGGAAGGGAAAGGAGAAGACCCGGGTGCCTGTCTTGTTTTGGAGATTGTCCAATTTTCTCGTCTGTAAAATGACAGGTCCTGTATGCGTGTTACTAAACATTCTCTGAATTAGGCATTAATCAATATGATTGACTAACAAAGTTCTGCCCTTCCAGCTCATTGGGAGATAACCTGATGGACCCTGAGAGACCGGGGATGGAGGAGCACATGGAAACTTGCAGGGGTGTCATGTCTCTCCCTGACCCATCCTTTCCTCGTTATCTCTAGCAGCTCTTGAACCCGGGACACATCATTTCATCTCTCTGCGCCTTAGCATCCTCATGTAATCGGGTGCTCTGTGGCTGGCATCTACTTCCCAGGAAGTACTGATGAAGCACAGGACATTCTGGAAACATGGCAGGGCGGGGGATGCTGAAGAAAAACATGCATCTCCTGGAAAACCCACGCTCGGTGCTTAAATGTCCCATGTTCCGTCCCAAGCCCACTGCACATACTGATCTGTGGAATCCTCATGACGACCCGATGCAGGAGATGCTCCATTTTTCTCCCCAGGTTTTGGAGGGGAGCACTAAGGTTCAGGGATGTGAGGGTCTGAATCCAGATCTAAGAAGGGGAGGAGGCAAAATGTGAACCAGGAAGTCTGGGTCCAGCAACCACGTTCACCCACACCACACGGCCTCTCAGCAGCTCGGAGGAAGAAGGATGATGCCAAAGGGAAACCCTGGCCAGGCAAGCTGTCCCCACCCGCTGGCTCATCATGACCAGTTTATGGCTCCTTTTGTGCCACAGAGACGCTCAGCCAGATGAGTGGTGGTTGCTGCTGAACTCAGTGTCTGAGGCTTCAGTCCAGTCACCAGGGTGACCAAGGCCATTGGGAGGGACACTGGGGGAGAAGCCCGCACCTGCTTCCAAAAGGACCTCAATGCCAGGGTAGAGGAGCAACGGAGGGGCAGTGTGCATGGCTGCACCCAATTAGAATATGCAATTACCCAGGCTGCCAATGCAAATAGACCTAAGCCAGGCCCCTGGCCCGGCTCATTGGCATGCATCAAACGTGGCTGGGCTGGCCAGCACTTGAAGCCCGTGGGCCATGCAGGGCATGGGCAGGCCCTTCTTTAATAGAACTCTTAATAATAAGCTTGGTGCAATTTAGCCAACTGAATTATGGTAACAGGAAACACAGCAGGGGGCCAGGAAGGAGGGGGTCAGGAAGGAGAGCACTGGATTGATAGCGCTGGCTTGGAGTCCAGCCTCTGCCCTGGGACCCCAGGAGAGAGGAAAAGAGAAACTCTCAGAGCCTCAACTTTCTCATTTACAAAATAGGGGGTAAGAGGACTGACTTGGCAACGGAGAGGTGGAGATTCAAGAACAGAGCACACTTACATTTAATTCTATTTAACGAGAGAACACTTAGCATGGTGCTTGGTATATATTCAGCACTCAGTAACTTGGAGCACGATGACATTTTTAGTGGGCCCTTCACTGTCATATGATGAGGAGGCCCTAGTGCTTTGTAAAGGCAGGGAGGCGAGGCCAAGCAAGACACAGCGTACTCAGATCTGGCCTCTGCCACTTGCTCAGTGGGTGGCCCTGGGCATAACCCCTAATTGTGTGACCCTCAGTTTCCCTCTCTGTAAAATGGACATAATAACTAGAGGGCCTCCCTCTTGGGGGCTTCTCTGGGAGTTAAAAGGGTTAATATATGTAACGCATTTAGCAAAATGCCAAGAACTTAGTCAATGTTACCTATAATTTATTAAAACAGAGTTGTGGCTTGCACTGGTGGTCTAGTGGGGTGGTTCTAGAAGTATGGTCTGGGGCTTCCTGCCGGACCCTGAGACCTCATGGAGGGGATCTTCAGGTCAGGATTTCCATCAAAAGACAAAGACGTCCTGTTCCTTTTTTCTCTCCTTCCCTCACAAGCTCACAGTGGAATTTTCCAGAGGCCACACGAGGTGTGAAATCCCAGCAGATTGAAAGCAGGAGCAAATGTGAGAATCCAGCTGTCTTCTATTAAGCCGAATATCACAATGATTTGCAAAAATGTAAAACAATGACTCTTTTCACAAGGTTTGTTTTGGTTGTGGAAAACATACATATTTTTCATAGGTCTGTTGACTTGTGTAGAAATGTAACCATGTAGATCATGGTTATTTTAATTAATACACATAAAGGTAACTTAAATGTCAATATATAGTAAATTATACACACACACACACACACACAAGCTTCTTGGGAGTCCACAATGTTTGAAAGTATTTGGGGGTCCTGAGACCAACAAGTTTAAGAACTCTGGCATAATGCATACTTGTAATCATCAATGCCTTCTCATTAGAAATGAGAATTAGAAATAAAAAGTTTAGGCCTTTTTCAGTTCCAGTGCTTTGCTACAGGCCAAGCCTTTAGATTTATACTTTACTTACATACACGATAAATACACACAAGATAGAAATCTAGGTCAAGTGGAAATAGGGTGCTGTTAACTACTTTTATAGGGAGAGAAGCAGCAGCAGGAGCCCAGATCCCTGAGGGCCTGGGACTGTCCTCGGGGAGGGAGAGGGACCTGCTGACAAAGTTTCCCCTTGACCAAATTCTAGCCAGGCTCCTGGGAGCCCCTTCTCAACGAGGCCACAAGCTTGGCCTATGAAGACTGGAACAAACACTTAAGCAGGCTGTGACAGCTTGAGGCCGCACTCTGAAGCTGATACCAGCCCCCTCTTATAGTGCCTACCTGAGAAAATTCAGTGCTGCCCGAAGAATTTAGTTTGTTCCAGCCAACCCTCGAGGACAGGGCTCCTGCGTCCTGGCCTCCATGGGCGGTTACAACCTAACTCGGACACATGCCCGCCCACAACCCCAAATCCATCCAGACTAATCCCCTCTTCCTGCTCTCTGCCATTTCCCCTCCCCTTGCTCCACGGAGCCCCCACGGACTCCTCCCTATTCCCTATCATCCTCTGAAAATGCACAGTCATCTCTCTGTCACTGGAAGTGGAATCCGGTTCGCACTTACCTCCTTCCCCTACTACAACAGTATGCGACCAATTAAAATCGGTCCTCGCGGCTTTGTCTGGCTCCGACACGGCCTAAGCCACATGCCGTGGACCTCCCCTCCACACACAGTACCTTCACCTCGGGGCCCAAGCTCGGGCGGCCAGCAGAAGCAGACTCAGAGGCCAACACAGGCTTGGCGCACGAGCTCCTTCCAGCCCCAGCAGGTGGATGTGGGGACACTCAGTGGGAACATGTGCCCAGTGCCCCAGGACTGCCGGCGGGTGGGTGGTGGCAGGGGGAGATCTATACCTGTGTCTTCTGCGGTTTCCTTGCTGGACAGTGTAAGAGACAGATGTGCGCAGAGAGCCGAAGGAGGAAGCAATGATGGTGGAACAGGACCAGAGGAAAAGGGAGGCAAGCAAGTCCAAGTGCAAGTGGGAGCTTGAGGAGGGAACAAGGTAAGCTGACCCTGCCGCCATGGGGTCGTGTGCCAGGCACCCCACCATGCACTTCCCTGGCGATGGCTTATCCAGCCCTCCCAACAGCCTCAACACGCAGGATAGGGTCTGCCAACAGCAACCCAAGGAAGCTCTATTGGAACATGGCCACACCCACTGGGGAGTAGAGTCTCTAACACGGCACTGGCCTGCCAAGCTGAAATCTGGCCTTTGCAAAAAAAAAAAAAAAAAATAGGGACTGCTTCAAATGAGCAAACTGAGGCCAGGCCAGGCTTGCTCAAGGTCATCTGGAGTGTGGGGGATGGGGTTGGATTCCAGGGACAATGAGGCTACGGGTCAGAAGCAAGGACAGAGAGAGAGGGGAGAAGAGCTTTCAGACCACCACCGCTGGTCTGAAACAGAACGGCCAGCATGGAGAAACGGTCTTTGGGGGGAGGCCTTCTATCTGGTTTAAAAAAAATGCCTGAGGTCGGCCCCTTCTGAAATACCGTTTGCACATAGCCTGCCTGCCCCTGCAACAGTCCATCCCTTCACACAGAAGCCCCCAGGACCCAAAGATGGAGACACGAAGGAGGAAAGAAGATGGGGCGGGGGGATGAGCAACCCAATCCTGCTTCAATGACAAAGCCTTCTGGATACCTCCACAACAGGCCCGCACGGTGACACAGCTGACACTTGGGTAGGCTGACATCTGTTGTGAGGGTGTCCTCTGCATGGTGGGCTATTTAGCAGCATCTATGACTTCTACCCATGCAAGGCCACAAAGACTCCTCGTGAAAACCAAAACGTGTCTCTAGACATTGCCAAGTGTCCCCAGGGTGCGGGGGCGGGGCAGAGGGTGCACACAAAATCACCCTCTATGGAAAAGTCCAGCTCTGGGGGGCACGGGCTCCAAAGGGTGACGCTAGCAGGCCTCACCTGCTTGAGCCCTGCCCCCATCACGGAACAGCAGCACTGCGTGACCAGACAAAGCAGTCAGAACAGCAGAACTCAGCCAGGAGGAAGATGGACAGCCAGAGAAGGGCCTGATTAACCAAGCAATGGTGCTTGTGAGGGGGAGGAGGAGGGGGCAAGAGGTGGTCAGGAGAAAGTAGCCCTTGCTTGGGGGAAGTGGGAGGAGGGTTAGGGTCCCCTGCTGGGCAAGGAGAGGCGTAGTCAATCAGAGCATGGACCATCCCTGAGCGGCTGGCACATCCCTTCATTTAAGGCAGAGGTCACCCCTGGGTGCCCCAAGTTTCCATCAAGTACAGAGATGCTTGGTTTGCTCTGTAGAGACTTTTCATCTGTTGGGTTTTAAATCCCGGCCAACATTTCAAATTCTGGAGATTTCATCTACAAATCTGGACTTCTACCCTGTCTGGGCAACATCAGGGGAGTGGGCAGAGCTGGACTTGGATTTCCATGTGAGACTGTTTGAGGCTGAGTAGTGGCCAGTGGTACCAAGAAGGGGCACCCATTCCACAGAGCATCACGGGTTCCACCAAGCCCAGAGCATGTCCCCTTACTCATGTGCAGACCTTGAGCCTGTAAGGCGCCACTGCTTGGAACCCAGGGCTCAGGATCATCAGATAACTAGGTACTGAGCCCGGCCTCCAAGACCTCAGAACCCTTCAACAATCCTTTTATCCCAGGTTTTCCATGGAAGCAGGACTGCCCCTCATGGGTGTCCTGAAAACATGTGGTTGCGATTCTGGTTGCCCCAAGGACTGGAGGATGCTCGTGGCCGTTTGTGGGTGGGAGGACCCCAGAGCCCTAACAGCGCGTGGGGAACACACACTGCAGAGCATTTAAAAACATCCTATATCCTCAGGATATGTCTCTAAGCTGTCAGGTGGGTGAGCAGCTCATTTTTAATTATGGGCACCAAGAACCCAACTCACATGGACCTAAGACACAGAGTCCATTGGAGTGATTTTAACGGAACTGAATATTTGAGGAAAGTAAATACGGTTTAATTCAAGTGGAAATTTTTACGTCATTCAGACCACAGTTTCAGGGGATCCCACCATCACATCCACACAAGCTGTGGAGAGGAGTCACCAACCCACACACCTGCTCTCCACCTACATCTGTAATCAGTGAATTCTCGAGGACACAAAACAAGGCCCCTGACCTCTGCGTGTGACTTTTAGCTCCTCCAAGGGGGACCCATCGGGGGTGCCTGCCTGGGTGGCTCAGTTGGTTACGTATCTGCCTTTGGCTCAGGCTGTGATCCCAGGGTTCTGGGATTGAGCACCGCATCGGGCTCCTTGCTCAGCGGGGAGCCTGCTTCTCCCTCTGCCTGCTGCTCCCCCTGCTTGTGCGGTCTGTTTCTCTCCGGCACACACACACAAAAAAACCCCCCAAAACAAAAAACCATCAGCTGGCAACATCAGCATGCCCTGACAGCAGGTTAGAAATGCAGGATCTCAGGCTCCTGCCAGGGCAAACAGGATGAGAATGCGCATTTTGACAAGTTCCTCAGGGTGATTCCCTTGTGCTTCAAAGTCTGAGAAGTCCCACCCTAGTGCTTTTGTGTGTCTGATCATTTACAGAAGGAAATATACATGATCTTTATCGTAAGTTACTTTTATATGTTCTTTCTGTTATTATGAGGACAATATATTGATTGATTTAGAGCTGTGCGTTTAAGTAGGTTACAAGTAATGGATTCCATTTCAGGATAGATAAAAGGAATATTTTAAAAGATGTGTTGCAGGAAGGGGTCTGGGTTTGATGGTGTTGAGAATCACTAGTTTAGTCATTCCGCAGACTTTAATTGGGTGCCTTCTTCCTGCCAAGCATGGCAGAGGCCAAGGCCCAGGTGGTAAATTAAGACATTCTTCCGGCTGCTGGGGGAGTTCAGGCACGGGAGACGCAAGTGGGCACGCATACCCATTACTTCAGTGCATGATGTGCATGATGAGAAGTGATGTGGGGTATGGTTTGGGACTCATCAAGGACGTGGCTCCAAAGAGAGGAGCGGAGGCTTCCCCAGAGAAAGCGATTTCCCAGCCCAATCTAGAGAAGAAAAGAGCTCATCCATGAGGCAGACAAAGAAACCAAGGGCGGGAGATAGCAGCAAACCACAATCTTGGTAATAACAACCATCGTCACTAACATTTATCCTGAAGATAGTGCTCAACACTCAACACAGATTGTCTTTAAAGATCCCAGAATGGGGGCGCCTGGGTGGCTCAGTGGGCTAAGCCTCTGCCTTTGGCTCAGGTCATGATCTCAGGGTCCTGGGATCGAGTCTCTGCTCAGCAGGGAGCCTGCTTCCCCCCTCTCTCTGTCTGCTGCTCTGCCTACTTGTGATCTCTCTTTTTCAAATAAATAAATAAAATCTTAAAACGATATATTAACTAACTCGACGGGGCAGGGGGTTGGGGGCATCCTTTCACAAACGTCGTGATAAATACCTTAACAATGTTAAGTATAATTTTATTTCCCAATTATACTTCAGTAGAGCTAGGGAGAAAAAGTCCCAGAGAACTATTTTGTCATTAAGATGTCATTAAGTAACAGGTCCCACATCACACATGGTTACTAAAGCCCACACCTCAGCTTGCAAGGAGCATTAAGGACCAGCCCTTCTGAATGCCCCACGATTTCCAAGACGACCCCTAGGGGGTGACACCACCACCACCAGAGACCCTGGAAGAGAGCGCTTGATCCCTAAGAGTGCCAAAAGTCCTCAAGCAGGAGAGCGTCAGCAGGGAGAGATTGGCTTGAACAACTCAGGTCCTTGGATGAGAGTCCGTCCCCGCCTCACGGTCTCAGTCTCGGTTACTTGAGATGAACCCCAGCTCTGGACCCCAAACCCTGCCCCGCTCTTCATCGTGGCTTTCGTGTCCCACAGCCTTCTTTACTCCTCCGGCCTCCAGGTTCTGGCCGTCACCCTCTTAACACTGTCCGACCGAGGTCCTCCAGCAAAGGGCCCTTAAGGAGACAAACGGGCCTCCTGTTGATCAAAGACATCCAGCTTTCAGACCCATCCTTTCCATCTGCTGGGCCCCGTCCCCAGCCCCGCACCCCGCCACGAGTGCGGAATGAATGACACACTTGTAAGCTCATGACTGCGGAGTCTCTGAAGAAACGTAAATGCTCACGGAGCCAGCGATATAAATAAAGAGAGACGCCTGTAAATAAATAAATATATACACAGCCACACATACACAAACCCAATTAATTTACAGCATCTGAAAGCCTGAGCCACTTGGGGTGGGGAGAGAGAGAAAAAGAAAGAGAAAGGTGCCTAATACTGCCATCCATGTGATTTCAGAACTGAGCTCCCCAGGCAGCTGCCAATAAATTATTTTTACTATGCAGAGGTACAAATGAATATGCTGCTGCCACCCCCTAAATCTCCTTTACGAGCATGTGTTTGCCTGGGCCCCCTCTACCAGGGACAGGGGCTCCCGGGCAAGTTTTCATTGGCCACGTTCCCAAAGAAGGCTGAGGCTCTGCCGTCCCCCACCCTGCCAATGGCAGGCGCCCCCACTCGTGCTTCCTGCTTCCTCGTGAGCTCGGCATGACACGGCCAATGGTGTCTCTCCTGGAGGGCCCCAGGGAAGAAGGGACAGGCCGTCCATCCTGTTGAGGAATGACTGCTACCTTCTGGACTCAGGGTCGCCGCGGCTGGTGGGAAGGATGCGCCCTTTTCAGCCACACGGTTCACGAGGCCCTGACATCAAGCTTCGGGGGAAGATGAAAACCTCATTGCGACCGACTTTAGGGTGTACTGCCTAAACATTCCAAAAGGAACATTCTGGACACGTTCTTCAGGGGTGGTGGGTCTGACGTGCATTTCCCAAACTGCCTAGTGAGGAGGCAGCGATGGGCAGTCACGGCCACTCAGACAAACAGAGCGTGTGGCCAAGGACACCCTCTGGAAGAGCTCTCACAGACCGGAAACCTAGCTCTGCCACTCACTACCTGTGTGACCTTGGGAAAATTAGTTAACCTCTCTGAGTCTTGGCTCCTTCGTAGGTGACATGCATATAATTGTATCTACACCCCCTACGGCTGACGAGAAGACGCGCTGACCTCCCCGGGGCAGAAGCACATTCCAGTGCACAGAGGCCAAGAGTCAACGCAAGGCAGCTGTTACTCCATCCAGAATTCAACCTGCGGGGACATTTCACGAGCAAATTCACGCCCACCAACGGAGTACCGAGGGGATGCTAGCCCTGCCCTGGGCAGCAGGCCTAGGTCAAGGACTAAGCCAGGTGCCTACCTTCAGGAAATTCCCCTTTTAGTAAAGTAAGCAGACAGCCAGTTCACCAGCTCAACGAAAAGGTAAGAACAGACAGTGTAGGTGGCACTGGGGACACCACGCCGAACGTCACTTGTATGTTTTTATCCACCCATTTACAAGATGAGAGGCCAGAGGCTCCGAGAGGTTATCTCAGCCAGTAGAGGAGCCAGGCAGTGTGGCCCCAGAGCTGAGAGAGTGAGCGGGGTTGGGGGTCTGGGTGACGGGTCAAAGGTTGTTTCCGCCTCCTTGTGCCCCTCCCGTTCTGGGAAGTGACACGTGCCACCCAGGCAGGCGGAAGACTCGCTCCTGGACAAGTTCCTTATCCGAGGGGCCGAGAGGGAGCACCTCTCCCGGCATGACCAGCCCTGCCTTGAACTCGTTCCTCTTTACCCTCAAACAGCTCAAGAAACAAACCCAGCCGCAGGTGGTTCTGGGAGACCTGGGGGGACCACAGTTGTTCAGGCCACTAGGTGGCTCTTTCTGTGAACTTTCGGTGTGCGCGGGGCTCACCTTAACGAGGCTGTGAAGGAAGGCAGCTTTCTCCCTGGACAGAACGTGTCTCTGAGATCCTCAGCTTCTGGGGGCCCTCCCGGGGCTCATCAGGTCTCCTGGCTGCCTCACCGCCCCAGGGCAGGTCAGCTTTTCCCATAAGGCAGTATTCCCATCAGGATTTCTCACTTAAGAGGTGAGTTGGCAAGACAGGGACTCCCACGCAGACCACAGAACACAGACGTCCAAGTCCCGGCAGGCCCCCCAATGATGCAGGGCCGCGTACTTTGCCAGCTTTATGATCCAGCCCATCGCCTGTAATCCTGAACGTCTGCTACATGGGAGAGTGCCTACTGTTTACTCCCCTTGGTGAACCCTCACCTTTATCTTTGATGTGGGGGATATTATCATCCACACTTGATGCAAGAGGAAACTGAGGCTGGGCAGAGGTGGTGATGGGACTCACCCAGCATCACATGGGTGGGACAGGACAGGGTTCAGACTAAGCCCAGGTCTGATTCCAAAGTTTGTGCTCTGAACTTGCCAGCCTCAACTCTCAAGGGGACTTTGGCAGTGTTCGAACTCAGGATAACGGGAAGGATGGACCGTGAACATTCCGCTCCTGGCTGGGCCTTGGGAAGAGAACAGAAATTCATCTGTTGCATCCCCACGTCTGAAGTCAAGACCAGGAGAATCCTAGCTGACAGCAGGTGTTCAGGGTTTTATACAGTCCTCTGTTCCCCGATGCACCCGTCACCATGGCTGCTGGACCAGCATTTTCTATGCATTCTCCTACACTTGACCCGCCTAACTGCCCTAGCAGGAAGCACTGTGGGCCAGTGGGCAGGGGCATGAACACCGAAGTGGACCACTTGGGTCCTGGTGCCTTTTAAATGCTCTGTGACCTCAGGCAGGCCTCCTGGCTAGAATCTATAAGCCAGTCTTAGGACTGGTATGAGGAACAGATCAGTCCAGGCTGGCCAAGCACTTAGCGCAGCACCTAGAACACAAATCAGAGTTGTTCACAGTATTCCTCTTAGTAATAGGATACCCCTTCTGACAGATGAGTAAACTGAAGCTCAGAGAGGTCAAGACACTTGCTCAAGACCACAGAGACTGGGGATTTAAACCACGGTGCCTGACTCTGAACTCAAGCTCATACCTGCTCCCCACCCATAACAGCCCCCTCAAGCCACAGACTGGCACTGAGCTGCCTCTGGTTAGGAGTACAAGACCTAAGAAAAGGGGGCTAGCAGTTTCTCTAGGGGCATCAAAGCCTGAAATTTTAGATCCACCTTGGGCTCGCTCGCTCTCTGCGGAGAACAGACTGAGGGGGTCAGTTTCATGAGAGTGTCCAGTTCCATCCATCTCCAGGCTACTGATTGTTCTGGTAGGACAGACGAAGAAGATCAAGAGGGTCAGGCTGGGCCTCCTCAACTTCCCCTTTCATATGTTAATCATCACTTGAGGCCAAATTTCTATGTGCTTATGGCTACTAGACAGTTACTAAGGGGGCCCTGCAAGTCTTGGAAGATCACACCCCACCTTTGCTGGGCAGAGCTTCGCGTATTATTGGGTACCTTGGCTTCATTCAGACTCCAGGGGTCAGCTTATCTCCACCCCCTGGGTTTCTGTCCTCTTGCTGTCCCTCTGTCCATCTGTCTCTTATCTCCCTCTCATCACATTGTCCCACATCATTCTGTGATCAAAAAGCTGCCTGTGGCCTGTGACATTTATAAAAGTTGTTCTGAAGAATTCAGGCAGTAAAATTTAGTGGTTTTTTTTTTTTATTGTTTTCTAAAATGGATCTAAATATCTTCCTAATACCAAACAAATAGAAAAACTAAGATCCCTCTGACTTATGACATATTTCAAAACATGTCGAAAATACAGAATAATAGAACACCCCCAGGTAACAATTTTGCCATGCTTGATTCAATTCTTCAAAGAAATAAAACTTTATAGATATGGTTGACGTACTTCCTACCGCTCAACTCCCGTTTCTCAACAACCCAGAGGTCACTTCTATCCTTCACAGCCATGCATTTATATCTTTAGTAAATATGTATGTGTCCACAGACAATATATAGTATTGCTTTGTGTGTTTATAAGGTTGACAAAATGGCACCACGCTCTAAATATCCCCTTTGAGATTTGCTGGTTTGGCACAGTATTTTATTAGCCATTCTGCCCCTCCTCCTCTCCCCTTTGTTTCTGCTTTTCTTGATTCTTCTTTCCTCCGATGACCTGATGCACTGAGAATGGGCAGCAGCTTTTGACCTACAGGTTCTCAACTCTGCTTGCCTGTTTGAATCACTTGGAGGTTTAAAAATACTGATGCCTGGTTGCAACCATGGAGGTCCTCTGGGCTGGGGCCTGGGAACTGGGATTTTTCGAAGCTCCCCCAGTGATTCCAATGTGTAGCCAGAAATGTGACCCGAACTAGGTCGGCCAGGCCCAGACACCAGAGGAAAGGAAGCACCGCCCATCACCAGCCCGTAGCGCTCAGTAGAACAGCGGTGGAAGGAACGGAACGGGAGGCAGGCATGGGAGCCACAGCCTTCGGTCCTACCCCCGGTATTGGCTCTGCCACGAACCCTCTGGACCCTGTTCATCATCCTCACACTGGGTATGCTGGG
Source organism: Mustela nigripes (assembly GCF_022355385.1). Lineage (NCBI taxonomy): Eukaryota > Metazoa > Chordata > Mammalia > Carnivora > Mustelidae > Mustela > Mustela nigripes. The sequence goes on from NC_081567.1 coordinate 25,809,615, forward strand.
GTAGGATAATACTTTCTAATGCTTCTGCCATTTTGCCATTTACTTTATTTTAATTGGCCCCCACTTAAATGTATACACTTATAATGTGAGAAAAGGTTGACTGCCGTGGGATCTAAAATCTGGACACAAAGAAAAAGTCGTGGTGTTATTGCAGCCCAGCTAGATCAAGCTGCCTGCCTAAGGCTAGGAGCCCAGGGCAGCTGCCTGTGTTACAAAGGAAGAGGGGTGGTTAGGCGTTAAAGATGCAGGAGCACCAAGCTGAGACAGTCTCTTTGGCGTAATCAGATACTGAGGGGCGTAACGAGGCACTCACATTCTCCCTGGGGAGTTCAAGGTTATTTAATGTCTGTGGAGTGCCCCTAAATCATCTTGGGTGCCCCAGTAGGCCACACAGCCCTCCTGGAAAAACACAGATCTAGCCCACCCCTCTGGTTCCTTATCACTGGATGCTCTAGGATCCCAGAAATCTCTGGCCATGCCTGGGATTACAGAGCAAGAAAAAGCAGTGACGCTTCTACCCATCCTCCTAGTCTGAGGGGTGGTCAGGAGACCCAGGACGGGCTATGCTTACCCGTCCTTCCCAATAGGGCTGCTTTCACGCCCCGAGCTCTCCATGTGACTTCGCCTTCCACTTCCCTGCTTTGTACGCCAGAACTGTTCAAGGCACCTTGCAGGGACTAAATCAGGTAACCTCACGGCAGCCCTTGGGGGCGAACACTGTCAGCATTCCCATTGCAAAGATGGGGAAACTGAGGCACAGGAGGTACACCGACTTACCTAAGACCCTCACCGTCCCCCTATGTCCCAGCCAGTAAGCAGCACCTGACCCCAGTGCATGGCTGCCCGTTCCCCAGTGGCCGGGGGCTGCCAGCTGGCTGTCCTAATTGCTTCACAGATGTGGCTGCTTCAGGGAGCCAGGCGGGGAGAGAGGGGGGAAAACATTTTTAGAAATTATTTCCGACAGGCTACCAGATACTAAAATAACAACATTTGGTTTGTCTTGCTAGCTGGAGGCAAAAATCAGCTCAGGTGGAGGAGGAGGCTGCAGGCAGAAGGCGGACAAGGCCAGCTGGGCCGGTTCCGGGAAGGGCCCGGTCCCCCTGTCCCATCACGGGATGATACACCATGAGAGCTCCATCTTGGGACAGTCGCTGGCAGGGGGAGAAGGGGCTGGGTCTTCAGGGATGTTAGTGTGGGGACTTCCAGAAGGCCGGAAAACCCTGCCGCACATGGTGCCCGATGAGTCATTTCAACTTCAAGGTGCAAGGCTGGAGAATACAAAATGAGTAACACAGGCCAGGTGGGGGCGGTGGGGAATGTTCTTTAGGAAAGCAAGAATCAGTATCTACTGCACACGCGCTGCGGCCACTGTTGCCAGGGATTTCCACATTTTACCTGCATTTGAACATTTCACTCTCCCACGGACCCTGAGAGGTAGTTACTGCCATCGTGACCTCAACATTTCCCAAGACAAGGAAACTGAGGCACAGAAAGGCTAAGCCACCTACCCTAGGCCACACAGCCAGGAAGCAGCGGAGCCAGAGCTTGAACTCCAGAGCCCACCACCTCGCAACTCCCCGCGTTTCGTGCATTTCTCTCCATTTCTCCAACACTTCCCAAGTGCCCGGTCCTGCCTGAGTGGATCAGAATGAATGGGCACAAAGTGTCCTCTCTTGGAAGGACAGAGGGAACTGGCCCTGGAAAACTGACAGGCTGGCAACGTCTGGAGGCAAAGCCAAGCCAACGGGAGCAGATGGAGCCCAGGCGGCAGATGTTAATACAGTTTGCCTTTTCCATATGCTTTTCTGTTTAGCTGTAATAAGTGAGTCGTTCTTTAATATCTGTCAGGAGCTGAAACTCCAAAGGCCGGTGGCGGTCACGTGACTCAGAAAGACACAGAGGGAAACTGGCTGGGCCGTCCCATCGCATCAGAGAAGAAGTGTGCAGAGTGTCAAGAAAGATGCCAAGTACAGCGTGGTCCAGGCCATATGCACACACACACACACACACACACACACACACTCTCACTCACTCACTCTCCTGGTTTATCGTGCCAGCCAGATTCTCTCTTGACATTTGAGAGTCTTTGAAAGCCCATATCGGTGTCCTTGCTATTCAGCAGTAAGTATTAAGTGGAATTTCAAAATTTGCCTTTGGAAAAAAAAAAAAAGAACCAGCTCCAATTTGAAAATATACAAATGGCTCAAAATGCTTTGCTACTTGGGATGTGCAAAGCAATCACAGCCTATGTTCGTGATGAAACGTAGCCAGAAAATTCTGGTCATTATCTGGCTTGTTTCTGGATCCTTCCTGTGTCCTGCATCAGACACCCGGCCCCAATACCAGCACCCGTGGATACGTGGTCTCAAACTGCTATTGGTGGACACTAATTTTTCCGTCAATATTTCCATTTGAGAACAACGAACTATGAGTCTCAGACAGGGTCTCACCAACTTCCCACTTTCCTGTAGGATATCGCTGCAATTCTGTTGACAGCAAGAACCACCCCCCACCCCACCGCCTCCAGGAGCACAGAGGGAATGACCCCTGGTCTTCACTGTTCCACCAGAGGAGGTAGGAGACCTGAACTGAGCACAGTATTACACCTTACTAGCCGGGTGACCTTGGACAAGTTACTTCTAGCATCCGTAAGCCTCAGTTTCTATCTCCGTAAGATAGGAAGAACTAGCACCTGCCTCAACAGGCTTTTTGGTGAAGATCAAAAAAGAAAACGTAGCTAAAGTTCCTGGCATAGTGACAGGCGCACAGCCCACACTCAGAGAAAGGTGACAATTACTATTTGTCATTATTATGGTTCTGTCTGTTACTACTCTTTCTTCTTCATTCATCTCACCAATACTCAAGCACCTTCTACACGACACCCATTATTCTAGGTGCAAGGCGGCGGACTAAGGAGCTCCATGGAACTTGCTTTCTCCAGGCAAAGTGGAAACAGAGCCCCCACAGCTGTAAATACGCCATGATGTGGGGCTGAGACCTTTAGAGAAGCGTGAAGCAGGAGAGAGGTGGCGGATGGCCTTTCGGATGGGGGTCAGGGAAGACGGCTCTAGGCAGTGACATTCAGGCTGTGGCCGGGTGACAAGAAGGCACTGACACAAGATGTGGAGCAAGCAGCACCAGGCAGGAGGAACGGTACTAGCCACAAGGCCGAAGTGAGCTGGGGCTGTGTGGGCGGTGTCATAGGGTCTGAGGTGTGACCACACAGGGAGATAGGGGTCTGATGGCGACGGGCCTTGCTGTTCCTGGTGAGGAAAGGTGCACTCATTCTAAGTGCCCTGGGAAGCCACTGCAGGTTTTCTGAGCAAGGAGTATGTCATGATCAGCGTGATGTTTCAGAAAGGTCCCTGGGGCTGGGACAGGAGGGGCCCTAGTGCTCACCGCCTGCTGTGACACGACATGGCAGAGAGAGGAAAGGGCGGCACAGGGTGGAGACAACCCTCACCAAGCCAGGATGATCAGAACCCACCACCCTGGCATGGCTCCAGCCTCTCGCCTTCTCGCTGAAGCGATGCCCAGGATGGGCTGGGGACAGGCACAAGCGAGACAGGAAGTGACAGGCACGTATTTAATGGTTTTTGGCTGCAAGCTTGGGTGACCATAATCACCCAGCACCCCATTGTGATCTCACACCAGTAAATGGGCCTAAATCACAATTCTAATGAGTCTCAAGTACCGGGCTAGAGCTTATTAATTGGAAGCTCCCCAGAAGCCTTAGGTACCCACAGTGGGCAGGGGCAGGGGTGGGGGACTGCTTCTCATCTGCTGTCAGGAGGTCCCTGGCGGCAATCTTCTGGTGACTCAGTGGCAGGATTAATGACTTTGGCATTTCCCACCAGATCTGGGGCTCTGGTACTTTCTGACCTTGTCATCCGATAGGCTCAGAGGAGGAGGTGCCCACCTGCTGAACGGGCAGCGGTGCGCCCCTGCCTGGAACCGAGAAGGAGCACAGAGGCCTGGCTGCAAATTCCAAGGGAATGCCTGCAAGTTCCCCTCCTGCCGCCGCCTCGGCCGCACTGCCACTCACCTGCAAGCAGCGTTCACGGGGCTCCTGCTTTCCACCTCCTGTTTCATGGCTGTGTTCTTCCTCTCCTCTTCCTACAGAGCTCTGCTCCTAGGTTCACGACAGAACTTTCCACACTGCTCCTAGGCTTACTTGGTAGCATGGGTATCGCTCCACCCAAACATGCCCTTTGGAGAAGAATTTATTCAGGTTTGTAAGCCCCAAGGGTCTAGCCCCAAACCTGGCATGTGTGTACGTGTGTGTGTGTATGCACACGTGTGTGTGTACACACAGACGGATTATGCCATCACCAGCAGCAGCAGCAGCTAATCTCTGAAGCTGAGCACGTATGCCCCCATGTGTGCGAAACACTTAACTGGCATCATCTCTCCTAACCCTCATCATCACCCTATGACCTAGATCTCTTATTAGTCCCATTTTACAGATGAAGAACCTGAGGTTTAAAATGGCTAAGAAACTTGCCCAAGGTCACACAGCTAGCAACTGGGGGGACTGGGGACTGGAGCCAGAATGGTTTCAGCGCATAAATCAAACGCCCTCACCACCACACTTCCTTGAACGGGTGGCCGGTGTGGGTTGATGGTGGCCGGTAGTGGGTGGGAAGGTAGGGAGGTACTGGCTAGATCATGACAAAGGAGGACGGCAGATACGGAGTTAGAGAAAATGAATCAAGTCAGACAATCTCTTCGGGATCTTGGTCAAGCAGTGCAAATGCCCATCAGCCTGGGACAGCTGCTCTCCCTTGCCCTCCCAAACCATCCACCCTCGGGCATCCACCGGCTTTTTCATGGCAGATTCTCCCGCCCAGATGGACTTGTCACCTACGTGGATCCTTGGCCAACCCAGCACTATAGCTGGCTTAGATAGGGGTGCCTGGGAGACTCGGTGGGTGAGGTGTTTGACTCCTGGTTTCAGCTCAGGTCATGATCTCAGGGTCCTGAGACTGAGTCTCACATCCAGCTCTATGCTGGGTGTGGAGCCTGCTTAAGATTCTCTCTCCTCTCTCCCTTTGCCTCTCCCCCCTTAAAAAAACTGGCTTAGATAAAGGCTAATACTCATGGGCTAACTCAATCAGCACCTTACATGCATTAACTCATTTGATCCTCACAATGATTCCATGGGAAGGTATGATCAACACTGTTGTCCCAATTTCTTTTTTAAGATTTTATTTATTTATTTGACAGACAGAGATCACAAGTAGGCAGAGAGGCATGTGGGGGGAGGGGAAGCAGGCTCCCCACTGAGCAGAGAGCCCAATGTGGGGCTCGATCCCAGGACCCTGAGATCATGACCTGAGCTGAAGGCAGAGGTTTAACCCACTGAGCCACCCAGGTGCCCCATTGTCTCAATTTTTTTAAAAAAAAATGAATAAACTGAGGCAAAGAAGGTTTAAGTTGCCCAAGGTTTTACAGCCAGGAATTGGCATGGTGGAATATGAGCCCAGGCCATTGTGCAATCATTGTTTATTGGACCTTTATACTATATACACTATTCTAAGCATTCTACAAATACTTTGTGTTATAAACAAACTTACGATTCTGGTACTCTCTTTATCTCTGGTTTTGTAAGTGAGATAACTGAGGTTCAGAGAGGCTAAACCTTCTCAATGTCGCCCAGATCAGGCCACTGTTCACTTTGTGAGAATTACAAAAAGAATTGCCTCTTACTCCAGGCAACTGCCATCCAGAGTTTAGGTGCCTGTCTTGATGATTAGAGCGCTAGCTGAATTTTCACTCCTACTTACGCCTTCGTGCAGTGTACATCCTGGACAACTGTACACAGAAGCAATGTACACCCAGCTAATAAATGGCAGAACTGAAATCCCAACCCAGGTCTGACTTAGATCTGGTTTTAGATTACTACAGATATTCCATCACATACCTTAGGCCATCATTTCACTCCTTTTAAACCCAAAGCTAGATTTAACCCCATGCAAGGTGGCTCAGAAAATGCCTCATCCAGTATTTCTGAGCGGGCAAAAGCCCAGTAAAGTGTGCTGGCTGTGAACAGATGCTTCCAGAAACGACCTGTTCCATCCCCAGGGATTGTGACCACATCATCACAAGCTCAGAAAGAGTCTGGGCTCACAGAAGGCATCTCTCCACCGTACAACACCCGTCCAGTCCTTGCGGTGGGTAATGCGAGGGCTCTGTCTCCCCACCTCAGTCAGGCAGGCACTCTGCACAGTGACCCTTCCTGATCTACATTGTCAGATTGCAATTTAGCCGTTCTGAGGATTCTGCTCGAGGCTTCTACAGCCAAGAGCCTGCTGCTGGGGACGGTCCCAGGGCCCTAGACTTCGGGCAGATGTCACTTTGCATTAGAGGCCCACTGTGCCGGACCCTGGAATCTGTGCTAAATGTTCCCAAGAGAGAAGTCAAACAAGGAAGTGGGGAAGGGCAAGGGGCAGAGAGAAAGATGAATGGAGGGAGGGAGTGCAACAGGGGAAACGGAGAGATGGAAAGAAAGAAACACAATCTCTCAAGAAAAAAATAGGGATACAATCCCCAAGTCTGTCTGGAATGCAGAGACAGGTCCTTCTGCCTGCGAGTGGAAATAATAAAAAAGAGCTTACTTTTATCAACCCCTTAGTTACAAAGACCAACGGGGAGCTTAATATGTGCCATGTACTATATTAAGCAAACTTCTTTCCACAGGGGACCTGTAACGGTTAGCTGTCCTTCCTTGACTAAGAATGGTGCCCTGCCCGAGCAGGGAGGCCACAAGATAAACCAATCGCCAGCAAAAGCCTCAGAGGAAAAAGAAGCCTCGCTCGTGTACCGGTGTGGATTTATGCGCCGCCTGTGTGTCAAGTATTATGGGTGATTCTTTCCTACTGGAGCCCGGTTTATTCTGAGTACAGTAGACTGAATATACTGGATATACCAAGCAATGGTCTGTGGTACCCATGACCTTGGCAGTGTGACTTCGCATCTCCTCCCAGAGAGGTGAGGTCTATTTCCCCACACTTGGAATATGGCGGGACTTAAGAACTTGCTTTGGTCGAGAGACGTGATGGAAATGATCCTGCTTCAGTTTAAGTTTGGCTTCAAGAAGCCTTGCACGTGTGTGTTCTCTTTTTCTCGGAACCTTGTTACCACCATGTGGACAAGCCCAGGCTCATCTCCTGGGGGATGAGAGAACACGCAAGAGGAGTCCACACATCCCAGGTGAGCCGATCCTACGGCAGGCTACAGCAAACGGAGCCCCACACAGAAGAGCCAGCCAAGATCAGAGGAGCCACCGCTGAGACCACAGAACCTCTAACTGACCCAAAGGCCTGCAAGCAATAATAAACAAAACCGCTTACTGCTTTATATGGCTAAGTTTGGGGTACTTTGTGTAATTGCCCTAGTGATCCAGTGCAGAGTGAGAGCAGTCATAAACTGCATGTTAACAAGTGGGCGTGGCTGTGTTCCAACAAAACTTTATTTACAAAAACAAGTAGAGGGCCAGGTTTGGCCTGTGTGCTACAAACTGCCATCTCCTGCTCAAGACCACTTCCCTACACCCTCACCCTTTGTGCCAGCCCTTCTTCCTTTCCCTGTTGTCTTACTCTTCCCTTTCTCTAGGATTTTGATGTAACACCCCTCAATTATCTTCTGCCATTTTCATACTCTATTCCACGACATGTGACAACTAACTCTAAACCCAGCGTCTTTGTTTCCCCAGCGTGTGTGTGACTCGACTCCCTAATTTTGCAAATCTCTGTCATTTCCAAAAATCAGTTTGACTGATATGTTTTCCCAATGTTAGGTTGATCGCTCTCTGGGTTCCCTAGGTATGGGAACCTTAAAAAGTTATGATTGTATTCTAAATCCAAGACCCAACATCATCACTGTGACAGTTGGGAATGCAAATTACTCCTGTTCAGAACATTTTTTTAGAAGTTTCAGTTCTGTAGCTACAGATATTTGACTCGCTGTGTAACATTCCCCCCTCCCCCAAAGATCCAGAGTGATGCAGAAGCAACTCGGAGAGCTGTTTCATCACCCCCCACACACACCCCGTCTCTGGGGCAACCTCTCTCTAAGAAGCAGGAAAGGCACATGATGATGACTTCTTGCAGAGAATCAAAATTGGGCTTGGGGAAAATGAAATCCCCAAGGTTTTCAGTGTTAAGGAAACTCATCTACCTCATCCCCAAAATAGTGTTACAATAGATTTCGATTTCTCCACCTCTTTCTGGCCCTTTCCACTTCTCTGTTGCCCTACTTAGGATATAGAACCTTGTTGGCAATTAAAGTGGACTGTGAGCTCTGTTATTTTTTCCCCCAACTGAAGGAAAAAAAGAAAAAAAAAAAAAGACTTGGGAGTTTAGCAAAAGGAACTCATCCAATTTAGGAGCTGAGAGCCACGTCTTGAAAATTTCATCCAAGGTAAGTCAGGGCTAGTGTCAAACTTTCCATAATGGTTAACAACCTCCTAAGTGAAAATAAAAATGTCTATCTGGACTGATTTTAAGTTTTAAAGTTCCAACACTAGGAAGGCAGAGGAAGGTCCATCTTGTTTCTCATTATGGTTCAATTTCATTTCCAAGAAGGGCCGGGCCCCAGTCCCAGCATCTGGCACTGAGCGCGGGGCTTCTGGGGATCTCCATGACCATGAAGGCCAAGTACAAAGTGGAAAGAGATGCCTCATAGAGCAGGGTCCCTCGACTGCATGGAGGTACCAGTGATTCGTGTCCAGAAATGCCTACTGTACTTGGGGTGCCTCAAAAGTCCCATCCACCAAATGAAGAAACCCCAAAGCTTGCCACAAAGCATGCACCTGTCAACGTCCCTGGATGAACTGCACCTGCTCCATGCCAGAGGCAATATTAATCGGGTTTAACATAATTATCTCCATTATACAAAGAAACTAAGACCAAGGTCAAAGGTCCACAACCAGTGAATGACAGAGCAGAAATTCACAACCCCCTCATCTGACTTCAGAGGCTTCTCTTAATCAAGACAAAAATCACTGATACAGTGAATGATCCTATTTGTGGCGTGACCAGGGATAGGTGCTAACAATGTCCTGTATTGGTCAACACCCTTAGCTCCGCCACCAAGCTCCCATCGCCTTCAGGTCATCTGAAAAATGAGTTGTTTTTAAAATAGGACTTGAATTTGATGAGCAGCATCGGAGAAGCCACAGGGCCTCTGAGGTTGGCAGGCAAGAGATGATCATTTCCCATTATACAGATGTGGTAACTGAGGCCTAGGGAAAGGAAACAGCCTGCCCACCAGCCTACTTGTGGCCCAGCCAAGAAGGGCACAGGTACTGGCCTTCCAAGCCATGGCCAACAAAGGGATGTGGGTTTGGCTGGGCTGAAATGTGCCCAACTTGATTTTGCACAGTCCTGACACACCCGAAGGGCAGGAACCCTGTGAGTCCATCAAGCTGTGTTTTCCTAAAGCTTTAAAACTGAAAATATGCCTCATATTTTGGGGGTACACTGAAAAGGGGTGCTATGCTGAAAGATGCTTGAGTAAAAGACATATACAAACACTGATATAGCTGGAAATTGTGTTTTGTAGCTCCATAGTTATTTACCTCTGTCTTCCACATTACAAAAAACCTTAAGCAAAACCCACAGTCCAATGACTGAAAGAGACAAAACACAGGAGATAGAGGGCAGTAAGGAAGGGCATCAAGACAAAAGATCCTATATGAAATTTAATTTGCTATCAGGAACATGATGAACATCCAGAAAATTACCATATGTCCTGGGCACTTGTGAGATGGAGCTTCCTGGCAGGCAATGCAAAGAGGGAAACATAATGAGTTACTCGACTCTTGTGTCACACATGGGATTCCTCACTTTGCCAAAAAGACTCTTGGTCATTCCTCCTTTTTTGGTACCATTAGCTGTGGTCCATGTCCCAGATATTTGTTCTGTCTCTGTATCTATTGAGTGGATCTGAAATGACCGGCAACAAGGTTCTGCAGAAAGGCTTCTGGAATCAGAGGAGCTGGCTGGTCTGCCACCCTGATCCTATCAAGTCTTTACTTACTGAGTGTCACCTGAACAGACTGCCGATGAAGAAGTTTAAAACCACTTTGGTAAGAGACTGTGCCACCAGAATAGCAATGGGGAAGCAAGCAGAGAAAAGTCAGATTCCCATGCAAATGACAAAACGCACCTCTGCGTTGATGTCATCTCCATGGGGCCACCATTTTTCTGAAACCCTTTCCTGTACAAAGTGAGGCAGGTTGGAATAAGGAGATGCTTCCCGGCTTCTCTCTTTGCCCTACCTAGTCCCACTGGGTAAGGCTGGGATGCTCCCGCAGTTGATCTCAGCCCCAAGCAGGGAGTAGGCCACGTGACAGAGGGGTGGGGCAGGAACCAGACTCTGGTACTTACCATACTGTGGGCTCCGTGCAATGGAGCTCTACACGGGGTCGGGTTCCCAAAGACATGGGAGCATTGTGGGGCCAAAATTCAGATCTGCAGCAAAGAGAGTAGAAACGTCCCTCAGCCCCTCACCCCTGCCCTCCTCAAGAGCCCTGGGCTTGGCAGCAGCCTTTTCCCAGAACTGTGTGCTGGGCGACTGGAAGCTGACTGCCTACCTACTACACGAGCTGATGTGCAGAGATCCTAGGAAGACAGGAGGGCAGAGGGGTGGGCGATCAGCAGCACAGGGCACCCTGCCACCCCTGCATTTAGTAACCGGTGATGATCCCAGAACCCTGTTTAACGCCCAACAAGTGGTACTGAGTCTTTCCTTTCACCGACCTGCAAGCATTTCCCTAAAGCAGCCACCACTTAGCAAAGCCACTGTAGTTCCCCTAGCATGGTTGTACCAATTAAATAATGTGACACTTCGGAGGCAAAAAGCTATGTATTTACTCCCAAACCAGAGGCCTGAGGGCTCTTACTTAAAGATTACAAGTGTGTGTGTGTGTGTGGATCTCCTTCTTAAGAGTCAACGTACATGACCACTGTTTGCTGTTCAGAAAGGCCATCACAAAGGGGCTGCAGGTGCACAGCCCTGGGGACAAGAGGAAGCGCATCCAGGTGGCCACGAGGGGAGAGGGCGCCAGGGGTCATGCTCCCAGCCCAGCCTTGGAGAGCAACATGTTTCGATCCCACTACTGCGGGATTTGGAGCTACTTCCTCTAACTCTCTGCACCTCATTATCCTCATCCACAAAATGGGGCCAAGGGAGCTCCTACCTAGTGGCAGAGATTAACGGAGATGAAGCGTTCAAGCGACAATGATTAGGAATCCCCAACTGTAGCCTCAAGGCCAAAGGCAGAGCAACCACCCGGAATCAGTGCAGGCTCTCCCTGCAGGGGCTCATCCTTCTGCTCAGCGCAGCCTGAGAAATCTGCTTCTGCCCTAGGCTTTACGCGTTACCAACAAAGCTTGGGGGGGCGGGGAGCATTGGGGAGGAAGGAAAGGTTTCTGGAAAACCTGGTTGCTGGGCCCCACTTGGAGGGTGTCACTGGCAGCTGAAGATGCCAGTCTGAGGACAGGGTCTCTCGGGGCCTGTCTCAAGGCTGCTCCGTGCAAGGGACAAATGAGGGGCTCGCTAGCCGGCCTGATGCATCCAAAGACGTTTTACTGCTCGAAAGTACAAAATAAGCAGAGTGCGGATAACTAAACACTATTTTTATCGCCGCTCTCACACTCTCAGGCCCCAGGCAAAAGCTGGTGCCGGATGGAGGCCGGTAGGGAAATGTGTGTTCAGAGCGAGGGGCGGCCTGAGTACCAACGCGGCCAGCGGGGGGCTGGGCGGCTGAGGCTTCCAGGGGCCAGTGGGGCCTGAGGGGTACAGGGCATGGCCACACGGGGACACAGAGCAGGGCTCACCTGACAGGAAGAAATGCGTGTCTCCCCGAATCCAGCCCTGCATCCGGCCGCCCTGCGGCAGCGCCCTGTGTCCTTTACAAGCGTCCTTCCCCTTGGCGCCAGGGACAAAACTTCGCCTCCAGTCTAGCCAGGTCAGGTCTGAATTACGACAGTTCTGAGCTCCTTCAGGGCAGAAACCTCATCTGGCATGTTCACCATTATATTCCAGTAAGCAGATAATGCCTGACACATGCATACAGCAGGCACTGGGTAAATATGTCCCCAAAGAAGTGTTATCCAAGGGTTTGCGGGGGGGGGGGGGCATCTGTGAACAATGCAGAGAAAACTCTTGTCCTCAGATAGGGAGACAAACAAAAAATAATGTGCACAATAGGGTAGAAGAGAGCAGGAGAAAGGGGGGTTAGGATGTTGGGAGGGACGGGTGCCTTCTTTCGAAGGACAGTCAAGGTCAGCTGTGAATTGAGAGGGTGGGATTGTGAGCAGACACCTGACAGGGAGGAGTGAGCAGCAGTGTGGATATCTGGGGCAAAGAACATTTCAGGGAGCGGACCCGCAGTGCAAAGGCCCTGAGGTGAGAGCATGCCCAGAGCGGCCCACCTCACCAGTGGGGATGAGCAGAGAGGAAGGAATGCAAGAAGTCAAAGATGAAAAGCAGGAGGTTAGGTCAGAGAAGGAATGGGGGCTAGATCATATAAAGCCTTCTAGAACTGTGGTTTTCAATGGGAATAGTTCTCTCTCTCATGGCAGTCTTGCATGTCTGGAGACATTTTTGGTTTTTGCTATGGCAGGGGTGGGGTGGGTGCTGGCGTTAATGGGGAGAGGCCAGGCACACTGCTAAACATCCTCTGATGCACTGGACAGCCCCACAAAGAATCACCCAGCCCACAATGTCACCTAGTGCAAGTCTAGGCCACTGTATGGACTTTTTGGCTTTTGCCCCAAGTGAGCTGAGATTATTTGCTGAATGAATGAACCAGAACACAAATGGTAAGTCAGGAGTGTTTCATCTTCCTCAGAGCCCTTTCTCCTATTAATAGAGTTAGGAAAAAGGGAGAAAAGAATAGAGAACAGGAGAAAAGAGGCCTTTCTTCCTGCCAAAGGCACACAGTGGAACTCCTGCTTTTGAAATGTCCTACTTTACGTGCAATCTAAAAGGACGCCAACTGTCTTCTGGCCTGATGACAACAGAAGGAACTTCCTGGAAAGCTGGCTATGGTAGGAGGTGGCCAGAACCTGCCTGAGGGGAACCCTCCCCCCCCAATCAACAGTAAAAACCAGGTTTATGGGGAACTGGGCTGTAACCTCTGGGGCCCCAGTGGAGAGCAGTTCAACATTCATTTCTCCCCAAGTGAAGACAGGGGACAGAGTGGTGGCTGGGCTGGTGGCTGCCTGACTGCCTTTGCTTCTAATCACCAGGTCTTGGCCAAGCTACTCCTAGAAACCTACAGTCTCGCCTATATTTCATGTGGGTGATTAAATCAAGGAGGACTTCATCCCCCATTCCTGCCTCTGAGTTTGTGAATAATCAAAGGCTAATTAGCCAGCGCCCCATGGGACAAGGATTTAGCCATGCAAGATGTCTATGAGGCTCCAAAAATAAACTGAGAAGTGGATCTGACTTGAGCGCCAGCAGGGATCACCAGGGACGAGGTCAGCTGGGGCCGAATCCGGGTGGATTTCTCCAGGGCGAGGCTGGACCCTTTGGCTCCCATCAAAGACACACAAGGACAAGTCACTGAGGAGCTGGCCTTCCTCTGCCAGCTCATGGATCAATCCTCTCAAAGCATTAAGAATCCAGAGTGAGATTCGAGATTGGGAAGGACAGAGGAAGGTTCTCCTGGCTGGAGGCAAACCAGCAGGTTCAAACCCTGGCTCCATCCCTTTCTGGCCATGGTAAATGGTCTCAGCCCTTTGAGTCCCAATTTCTTCCCCTATAGAATGGAATCCAATGCAAATAATCAGGAAGTGCCCTGGGAGATCTTTCTGGCAGAAGGAAGGCATGAAGACAGTAGAAGTCATAGACAGGGATTCTTGTGCACCATACACTCTGCTAAATGGTTAGACTTGTTTACTGGATTCTTAGAACCCAAGGCAGCACTGGGTATGCCATTTTAACATGAGAATGCTGAGATTTAGAAGCACTAAGCCCCATGCTTGGGCCAGGGAGTAGGACCCTCCTTTCTCCATGTTCTCTTCAGTACATCACACATAGAGCATCTTCAACTCTCTCTCTCTCTCTTTTTTTTTTTTTTAAAGATTCCATCTATTTATTTGACAGACAGAGATCACAAGTAGGCAGAGAGGCAGGCAGAGAGAGAGGAGGAAGCAGGCTCCCCGCCAAGCAGAGAGCCCAGTGCAGGGCTCGATCCCAGGACCCTGAGATTATGACCTGAGCTGAAGGCAGAGGTTTTAACCCAACGAGCCACCCAGGCACCGTGAGCACCTTCAACTTCTCATGCATACTGACTACTGTGCTGGGTCCTCCTAACACGCGGGAAAGCCAGCCGTGATGGCCACCACTCCATTTTACAGACAAGGACACCCAAGCATGTCCCTGGATGCCCCACTTGCCAAAGGTCTCCACTGGGAAAACAGAGCCCCCAAAGAGAAGTCCAAACCAATGCAAAATGCGGGTCAGGTGACAGCCACGTGGGGAAGGAGAGGTGTCACATTTGCAGATGACAAATCAGCAGGGGATTCATATTCAGCTCCGAAAAGCCTGGGACCCGGAACCAACATTTGCTGCACAGCTATGACACACCGCACACCAAGCCCACATGCATCTCCTCTCATCCTCACTGAGAGCCTGAAGGCAAGTGCTCTCATTGCTCCCTTTTCACAGATGAGGGGAAGGTTTAGGGAGGTAATTTAAGCTATTTAGCATATGGCTAGGGGAGGTGGTACTTGAACCAGGTCGAGGGATAGGTTCTCAGTCACAGTGAGGCCCCTCCAAGCCTTTGTTAAATAGGACAATGGGAGCCAGGAATCTGGAACAACTGTTCTACCAGCAGCCATAGGACCCTGGGACTGTTAGTTCCCTCCATCTCTGGACTTCATCTTTTTCTGACAGGGAATGGGCTCAAAGGGATATCCCTCAGTTCTGACCTCATGTGTTGCTCTACGCTGATCTTAAACCAGTGCTTCCCAAGGGAAATGCTATGACCTACCTCAGGACCTTTGCACTTACTATTCTCTATGCCTGAAAAAAAATCACCCCCTAAATACCTTCATGATTCACTCCTCAGGCAACTGCTCTGAAGACACTTCAAGAACCACCTACTACCCCCACAACAAGCATTCCCTATCCCTCTTCTTTCCCTGTCACTTGTACCTAGCATACTATGTATTTACTTATTGTCTGTATCCTCCAACTAGAAGGTAAGCTACATTGTTACATCCCTTACGTACCCATAAGCCCTAGCTACTATGTACCAGAAATTGGGTAAATAGTCAAACGGATGGCTGAATGCCTCAGAACCATTTCTGTGCACCTCTACTCTCCAAGCAGAAAGCAAGGGTAACCCCGTTCCACCATGATGGAATCCAGCCACGTGCAATTATCACCATGGCTGCCACGTTTACTAAGCAAACTTGAGTTGGAAGAAACAGCCTGCAGGATAGGAGTAGGGGCAGCGGTAAGCCAAAGCCAGACTTCATAACCGGACAAAGTAGGCTGATGGAATCTGTTTGCACAGACCACCTTGGAGCCCTCTCCATCCCGTTAACCTGCCCTTCCTCACCGACCTCAGGAAACAAACCATCGTTTGATACCACTGGGTCTAATTACTCAGAGAATCTGAGTAGTGCCCCAGGCTTTAATAACAGGCAATGCTGCCACAGAGGGACCCCACAGGCACCCTCCATGAGTGTCCAGCCCCCTTTGCACTTCACTGTTTTCTAGCACAGGTCACGGTACGGTACGTGGGAGCTGATTTCGCCTCAACGCAGCTATAGGGATTATACCGGATTTTGCCAAAACAAGCGATTTTAATTTGCCCCCCCCATCCCCCGCAGAAACCAAACCACAACTGCTCATCTGGATTTCCTTGACTGCTAAAGGACAGCGTACCCTTCGTAAATGAAGGCCATGGCAAGTTTGCAGAACGAGATCCTGCTCTTCGAGGCAGGTTTGAAAAGACCAGCCCCGGGGGAAGGATTGTCCTCCCCATCCTCCCAAGCTGCTGGGTGCCAAGCCCCGGGAGAAGCCACGCCTCTGCTTTATTAACCCAGCCCCATGTCCAAGTGCACAGCAGGGCAGTATGCTGCCCAGGCTTTCTAATGAGATGAGAACTGAGGTTCAAAAACAAACTATGCAAAGCCACGTACAGAAATACGAGAAGACAGAAGAACTGGGCAACCAAGTGCATAAAAGGCGGCAGGGTGGGGAGCCCACATCTCAGTCAATCACCAGGTCAGGTGGAATCTGGGGATCAAAACAGCAGCTTAGCTGCTAGGAAAGTGGTGCAATTGACCTTGGACATCTGGGGAAGCTTCAGCTCTGTGGAGGTGTTTCCACACTCCCAACAAAATGTTACCTTTTAGCAAGTGCACAGTGATTCCATTTCTAGGAATTTAACCTTCAAGGCTGCTTGCACTTAAGTACACCTACCGTGGGTAGGGAGGATGGTTATTGCAGGGTTTTTAAATGCGGAAGATGGAAATCCACCCCAGCCTCCTTCCCCGGTGGCCTGGTTAAGCACCGCTCATCGACACAAATGGAAAACAATGCAGCAATTAAAAAGAATAAGGCAACTCTATACACGGTGGGCAGAACAATCAACAGGGTATGTGGATAAGTGAAAACAGCAAGCCCGAGGAGCAGCTCAAAGCACAGGCCAGAGCCAGACCCTCTAAGACTGGATGGCAACTCCTCACTAGCCACGTGACTTTTGGCAAGTCACTTCGCCTCTATGGACCTCAGTTTCTTTATCCATCCAGTGGACACTTAAGCAGAGTTAATATACCTAAGCCAGAGTTATCAAAGGGCTGACGTGTTCCCCAAGGGGGGCAAAAATTAGTTCAGAGGAAGAGGCTGAAAAGAATCTTAGACACTACAATGATCTGGGGTCCTCCAGAGCACGACCCCGCCTGATTCATTGTATCCCTTAATATTTAATTTCTCTCACGAGGGAGAGTTTACATTTTTTCTCTTAGGAGGGTGGTAATGAAAAAGGTGGCTGATGAACATGCTGGTCAAGCTGCAGGAGGCATATGGGGGTGACATCTACCTGGGACACTGCTGTCAGGCTTAAATGCCACAGCGCTGTTCCTTAGTCCCGGTCCGGCCACCCCGCAGGTGGTGCACATGAATAACAATCCCCATGTCTCAGATGAGGAGCCTGAGGTCCACAGAAATGATGGAACTAGGCCAAAGGTCTGAAACCTAGCCAGGCTCCTCACCTGAGAGCTTCTGCTGAGCCCAGGGTCCAGATTCCGCCCCCGCTTCCCTCCCCAACTCCGCATTCTGGCCTGAGCAAGGTCTTTGTGGTCTGTGTTTTATTACCCGTCCTGATTCCAAGTTAAGGCCCCACCATCGTGTTTCCCTCCTGTGGCCTCATTTTAATTTATGCCATCTTGTTCTGTGGGCTGCCACACAACCTTCCTAGAGTAGGGAGCGGAGGCAAGAAATGCACCAATAAAAACACATGGAACTCCAAGAGGTTCCCGAAAAAGCCACCACTGGCAGAGCTCACTGAGGGAGATCACCCACTCCCCGAGGGGCTTTTGAGGGAAGCTGGGAAGGCAAGGGCCGGCCCAGCTGGGCCGGGTGAGGCAGAGAGGAAGGAGGGCGAGCTATCACAAGGCAGCGGAGGTGCACATATGGAGAGGAAAAAGGGAGGGCAGAGGCTTTAGTCGTGATCTCAGCAGGCAAAGCAACAGAGTCCCTGGTTCCTTCCTTCCTTCCTTCCTTCATTCAGGACCTACGATGTGCAGAGCACAGAGCTCCGTGCACAGGGGCAGAACTAAACAGAGCAGACCTCAGTGGTTGTGACAGAGGCCGCAGGGTCCACAATGCCTCCAAAATTACAATCGGACCCTTTACAGGAAGCCTGTCAACTCCACGTTGTTAGTGAACTGCAATGTTCACATCGACAGGAAGACTTCCGACACCCTCCGGAGACCCCGGTTTTTCATCCGTTACACGGACACACTAAGCACACCGCTGTAAGGGTCCGACGACAGAACACATGGGAGGTTCCTAGAAATAAGCCTAGACACAGACACTTCAACACTTCTTTGCCCTCCTGATAACCGGTATCATGAGGAGGGAGAGGAAGTAGGGAGCAGGGAAAGGAATCACCCCAGCATATCTTCAAACCACTTCCATGGAGGCTTCCCATTCTGATTTCAGGAGGAGGTAGAATTAGTTGATTGAAGTAATCCCAGCATTTTATGGGCCATTTTACTTCGTTCTCTCTCTCTCTTTTTTAAAGATTTTATTTATTTGACAGACAGAGATCACAAGTAGGCACAGAATCAAGCGGGGAGAGAGAGAGGGAGAGAGAGAGGGAGGAGGAAGCAGGCTCCCTGCCT
Organism: Mustela nigripes; assembly: GCF_022355385.1. Taxonomy (NCBI): domain Eukaryota; kingdom Metazoa; phylum Chordata; class Mammalia; order Carnivora; family Mustelidae; genus Mustela; species Mustela nigripes. The sequence goes on from NC_081567.1 coordinate 25,827,992, forward strand.
AGCAGAGAGCCCGATGCGGGACTCGATCCCAGGACCCTGAGATCATGACCTGAGCTAAAGGCAGAGGCTTAACCCACTAAGCCACCCAGGCAGTCCTACTTCGTTCTCTTTGACGCTCAGATGAGTGTGGTTGTTCACTCTTTCCGCATTTCTGAAACTGACTTATCTTCCAGCCCTTGTGAACACCTGATTTGTGAATTCCTATCTGTTCTCAGCCAACTATGTGGCAGGCACTCAGGATCTATGAAAATAGGTGAGCAATACATGTGTGTGTGGGGGGGGTAGTTATAAGACAAGTCATGCTTGCTTGGAGTCTACACTGGAACAAGGGAGTCACCCAGTCACTATATATAAACTGTCAGTGGGGTAGTAACAGCTATGAGGACAAACATCAGCTCAGACAGACAGAGAACAGTGGTAGTTTGCAATCTCGAGAGTGGTAGCCAGGAAGGCCTCCCAAAAGGATGAACTCTGAGCAAGGACTTGAGACAGGTGAGGCAGGAAGGTCCTAGAATCTGGAAGCACGGGGCTCTCGTTAGGGGGAAGGCCTCGTCAGGAGCAAAGATGCCTATCTTTGGCAGCAAGTCTTTTTTCCCCCTCCCAGCGCCAGAGCTGTTCCTAATGCCATGTGATCCTCAGATTACAGAAACACCATATTTGCACAGTACAGGCGGGGGGTGAAATCATGGTGCAAGGATTCGGACAGAAGGGGAGAGTGGGAACTGTAGCTTTATTTCAGCTTACGGCTCAAGCTCAACTCCTTTGAAAGAGCTGACGTGTTTTCTTGGCCATAAACCTGCTGTAAGCCTATGTATAAAAGCGTCACCTGTCAACAACCTAGTAAATCCACAAGTAAGATTTTTTTTTTCTCCGAAAAATCGTGGGAACCAAATGGATTGTAATAAAGTTGTAGGACCAGTTTAGGCGGTCCTGGTTCCTGCTTTTGCACTTGGCAATAAGGCTAAATGAGAAGGTATCTGTTTTTGCAGAATGTTTGTACAGCATCCAAGAAAAATAAATCTATTTGTGTATATATCCCAAAACTTTGCATAGACAAGTGAATGGGATAATGAGGTTGTGCCTGTGACATTTCTCTGCCAGTGTTCCTGCAAACTCCCCAAGAACAAAGCCATATTAAATAAACAAGCAAACAAAAAAGACATCAGCTCCTGGGTGACAAAGAGGACCCGACTATAAGCCCACATGTACATTGCCAGCTACACTCACCATCGCTTCCGAGTGCCTACTGCGGCTACTAACAACCTGCTGTGACCCTGGGATCCTTCTTGTATGAGGAGGAGGGTAGGCTAGGGAGGTGCTGACTCAGAACTCATTCCAGTTCCCATGGCAGGATGCCCTGAGGCTTGATTATCTGGGACAGGAGGCGAGCCATTCCCAGACTTGGGTTCAAGTTCATGCCTGCTACCCGAGTGTGAACTTACAGTTACTGATTGAACTACCCACTCTGATTTCCAAATCCATGCCCTTCTGGATTCCAGCAGACAGCAGATTAGAATGTGTGTAGGAGTGAAAGATAGAGGAACCGTACAGGATAGGAGACAGGAGGGCCTACCTTCCCACCTCCTTCCGGTATCACGAAATCACAGCACAACACAGCAATCACGGATACTGGGGACGATGCTATTGAGAGCCTTTTCTCCTTCAGATCCTGTTTCACAAGGCACGGACGATAGAACACGTCCTCATGAAGACAAGTTAACTCAGCTGTAGTGGAAGGCACTCCTAGGGTCAGCTTTAGTTGCCTAGAACATTCACTCGCAGTATAGGATACCTTCTTTCTTAACAGTGCACAACACAGGGCTCAAACAGAAACCACGCTTATCACGAACTCATAACTCTAAGACCCTACAGGCCCCACACTCTGGCTTCCAGAGAACTTTTATTTCCAGATACCAAGTGCCAGGTCTTGAGCCCACAGCCGTGAGAAACAGTCAATCCAGTGTGCTGACCCCCTTTCCCCCGGGGCATGGGGTGCTCCCTCATTTCTTCTAAGTGGGCCATGACTTCCCCATCACTCCTCTGGCCTCAGGCTGAGGCTAGCCGTGGGGGATGGGGCACTCTCTCCTCTCAGGCTGAGAACTGCGGTTATGTCCCACTCCTCCTACGCCCTGAGGCGACCACGCCAGACATGGGGTGACAACTATAAAGTCCACCCGGAGAGGCCGGGAGTAACTAAGGGACAGCTGGAAGCTCTCTACTCTCCCTTTGCAAGTGGGATCGTTTTCAGGATAACTTAGCAAGCGCGTTCTTCTATTATGAGATTAGAGGCAGGGGTGTTAGGGACCAAATGCCTCCCCAGAATTCATGTTAAAATCCAAACCCCCAATGTGATGACGTTAGGAGGTGGGGTTTGGGGAGGCTGACCGGGTCACGAGGGTGGATCTGTCATGAATGCAATTAGCCAGTGTCTGTGCCTTCTCCTTCTGGCACGTGAGGACGCCGCAACAGGCTGGCCATCCGCAACGGGGAGGAAGGAGGACCACGCGGGCGCCAGACTACAGAACTCGGAGCAGCCGCTGTCTGTGTCCATAGGCCACCCGGTCTACAGTAATCTGTCCAGCAGCCAGTGCCGACGGAGACAGGTGGACAGACATCATTTGTATATTCAAATACAGCACAGGTGTTTAAGGGAGGGGGAAAAGGAGAGCACTAGAGAGAGAATATACAAGAGAGAACCAACATTCAGACTGCACAGGATTTTTGCAGCTTACACAGCTGACTTTCAAACCTAAATGCCAGGTAAGAGGCAATTTTTCTGTACATGTATGTTTCCCTTTCTATGGCAGACAGCTTCTGAAAAACTGGATACGAACAGCAAGTTTAAAAAATCCTTTTGGTATACATCTTTGAAAGTTCCCAACTGTCTTAGTTAGGGCCACTAGAGCAAATATACCTGAGACCGGGGGCTTACAGAGCCGACATGGGTCTCTCACAGCTCTGGAGGCTGGCAGTCCCAGAACAGGGGGCCAGCTAGGTCCGGTTCTGGTGAGAACACCCTGCCTGGCTTGCGGCTGGTTGCCTTCCTGCCCTGTGCTCGCATGGTGGAGAGAGAAAAGGGGATCTGGGCTTTCTTTCTTTTCTTATGAGGGTCCATCAGGGGCCACACCCTCATTAACCCTAATTTCCCGCCCAAGCCCTACCTCCTAGTACCACCACACTGAAGGTTTGGGCTTCAAGCATTTAGCCTATCACACCATCTCCAAACCCATTAGTGAAGATAAGGGTCCTGTGGTAGGACAGAACATTGGTTCTTAACCTCTAAAATGTATCTCTATGTCAAGTTTGAGTTTCCAGGTCTTTTGAATGTTCTTACATTTGTGAAGCTAAAACAGTATTAGACCCATGCATTCTGGCCCTCTCCCCTCATTACGCAGAGGAAGGGTCTGTGGTCCAAAGAAGCAACAGGGCTGAGCCAAGGTCACTGGGCTGCAGTGAGTCAGAACTGAGCCTTAAACCTGAGGGTTTGCTCTTCTTGGTGGTTATTCACTTACTGTGCTTGAAATAAGCCAGCCAGTACTCGGGGCCTGGGAATCTGTTAGTTAGGGGAGCCTGTAGTTTTAATGCCCTATTTTCTTGAAGTCAAAACTACACCATCAGGGTGTTTCTCTTTTTCAGTGTGGAGTCATCTTTATTTTATTTATATTTTGCAGCGAGATGATTTAACTCAAATGTGCTCGGGCACAGAGGAAATGTGACCTGAAAGACGGTCTTTGTGGCAGAAGGAGAGCTGGCAGATACTTATTTCCTGCCTCTCCAAGGCCAGTAACATCCTGGTACAAACGGAGCCATCAATACATCTTTCATAAGGGCCTCTCTGCACAGTGAGGTGGAAAATCTTTCCAATGACTCTGGCCCATTTGTAACTCTGCCCTGAATAAAAGAAGGAATTGATCGGGGCTTGGACAGCTTCCATGCCCAGGGGCCTCCCTGCGCCGTAGGAGGCAGAGTCTACAAATGGAATTCAATTGGCCAATTGCTCCTGGAGAGGGAGACCAGTAGGGGTCAGCAGGGCCTCTGCTGAGTGAGCAGTGAAGGGTTAACTGTGTTCAGCCTTGCTCTGCTCTGGTCTGCAAGAGGAGTGATGCCTGAAAGTCTCTAAGAGAGAGGGGCTTAAGAGGGGTCAGAAGAAAAGCTTCCTGCTCAAAAGCGCCCCTCAGTTTCCCCTCCTGATGACCCCCAAGGAACAGGTGGTGTCATGTAGTCTATCAGCCAACAGGTTGGCATTTCCTGAGCATCCCCAATGGGCCAGCTGAGCGGGATGGCTTGGAGGCTCCGTAACAGGGCAGAGGAGCATGGCAGCTTGAAGAGAGTGGTCCATGGGTCTGGACACATCCTATGGCCCAAACCTCCCCATACGGTGGCCGATGCCCTGAGTGCTTTGCTGGCTGGGAGACCAGAGGCCGGAGCCTAGTTTTAGATGCTGACATTGGGGCAACCGACTTCTCCCTCTGGGCTGCATGCTTTACTCTTTCATAAAACTGGGGTGAGTTATCTTAGGGCAGCAGTTCTCAATTTTTTGGAGGGGAGGGGACACTTTGCCCCTCCCTCCAGGAGACATTTGGAAATTTCTAGAGACATTTTTGGCTGTCACACTGGGGGAGGGCGAGGGGATGCTACTGGCAGCTAGGATGCAGAAGCCAGAGACGGTGATAGACATGCTACTGTGCCTGGGACAGTCCCTCCCCACCCACCACAGGAATATTCCAGATCAGAATGTCAGTGAAGTGTGAAGAAGTTGACAAAGCACAGAGAATGCTCTTCTGGCACCCTCGCAGGTGGGTTCTGTCCTGAGACGCCTGCCCACACTCCCGCTCACCCACCGGCGATCCCCTCCCAAACCCTCCCTCCCTTTTAGACTTCATAGGCATGTGCATGTGAACGAGGCGCTTCTCTTACTCAAGCATCAGCGTCAACATTGGGATCAATCGGATTACAGAACCTGATTTAAGCCAGAGCGGTCTTGAGGAGTAGAAATCAGTAACCTTCCCAGTACCTGGCACACAGCAGACGCTCCAGAAACAGGAGGCATTACCTGCTGTAGTGACAATAACGTCTATCTCTCTGTCATGAGGATAAGTAAAATGTGAAGAGGGTTGGCACGGTGCCTGGCGTCACAGAGGATACAGAGCAAACCCAGGCAGGTGAAGGCAAAGGATCAACCAATGGAGGTTCGTGGAAAAGCAATGTCCAGAATGGAACTTAGCATGAAGAGTCCCCAAAAGGTACCTGTTCCATGGAGAAAAGGGAGCTCAGAGAAGCAGAAGGGTCTACAACAGGGTTTCTCAACCTCAGCATCACAGACACAGGCGCCCAAGGATTCTCCACTGTGGGCCCCGTTCCCTGCCCTGTAGAATGTCAGCAGCAGCCCTCGCTCCTACGCACCGAGCCTGAAGCATGCCTCCCTCCCTAGCCCAGCTGTGACAACCAAAACTGTCTCTGGCCATTGCCAAGTGTTCCCTGGGGGGGCACACCTGTTTCTGGTTCAGGACCATGGGTCTAGAAATGTCTGACACACAGTGGGCTCTCAGACAGCAAATGTGTTGGAAGGAGGCAGGGGAAGAGAAGCGAGGGACCAAGGCTGACCTTTCGGACGCTTGCCTTGGCTGCCTCCACTGGCTCTCACTCGCGATGCACCAGGGGAGAGAGGCTGTTTCTGGGCAGACACCAGGCAGAGACCCTGTGCTTACCTTGCTCAATCTTGCGTCCCTTTGACACCCAGGGGCCAGAGAGATCCTTTGAGAAGGCCAATTGGATGCTACTCCTTTGCTTCAAAGCCTTACCTTTTTATTTTTCTTAGTATAAAGATGGAATTCCTACTGCAACCTGTAAGGCCCGGCTGCTGCCCACCCTTGCCCACTCCACTTGCCCCCGCTGCACTCTCAGCCTGGCTTCTTAACGTTCTCTCCAGTCATTACCAGGTTTCCATTCAGACCAGGACCTTTGCACATGCTGCTTCCTCCTCCCAAAGTAATCTTTCTGTGGGCTACACTTCTTCTCATGTCAGCGTACATGTCGCTTGTCTAGGGAAATTCTGCTGGCTTTCCCGGGCCAAGTCCACTACTCAACAGTCTCAGAACACTGGGACATTCATCCCACTGGACTCAGTCTGCCTCAGTGACTGGCATCTGTCTGCGCCAGATGACGACAGTGCCTGAGGGCGGGGTATCTATCGTCCACTGATGTGCTGTTGCGCCTACCCAGTTCAGTCAACGTTTGCGGAATAAATGAGCCCATGAATGAGGGTGGGAGGAAGGAAGAGAGAAGCTTGCTCCAAGTTTAGACAGACCGTCCCTTTCAGGGGTCATGCCCCATGGCTCCCCTTCCAGACACCATGGGAATAAAAAAGGGGGCTGGGCAGAGTATGGGGTCTGCTCTGCCCAGGAGGAACGCGTGGCTTGCCTCTTTCTTTACCTTTGTAAGCTTCCCCATTCCAGCCCCAGCTCGGGGAAGACGGGTCCACTTGCCCTCCCTTCCTGAATAATCAGTCACGGCAAATCCACCCACTGTTTCAACAGCAAAGTGCCAAGCTCCTACTGCCTGGGGCAGTGGAAAGAAGATGTGGACCCCAGTCTCAAGGAGAGCCCAAGAGCCTCAGCACATCTGGGGAGCTGGCTGGGAAATGCAGAATCCCAGGCCCCCATTCCCGAAGGGCTGAGTCAGAACCCGCATGTGAGATGTGAGTGGGACGCCGGGCTATGCGTCTAAGTGGGCGGCGTGCTGGGCTAGAGAGCACTCAACAAAACCACCCGGAGGGTTCGCCAAACCGCACCCCTCCAGACGCCACCTACCCCAGCCCCAGTTTCTGACCCAGGGTTCGCGGGGTGCCAGGAGAGCCGGCCCGGCATTTCTCTCAGGAGCAAGGTAAGGTCGTCGGTCCCAGATCCAGCTTTGATAACCACTCCTTTGCAACTTTATGGGGGTCCAGACAGAGCTCGGAGTCTAAAAGAAGCGAGGGGTGCACCTGGGTGCCCCGAGCCACCTGGGTGGCTGAGGCGGGTAAGTACCAGTTCTTGGTTTCGGCTCAGGGCATGATGTCAGGGTCCTGGGATTAAGCCCCACAATGGGTTCCATGCTCAGCGGGTGTCTGCCTGTCTTCCTCTCCTCTTCCTCTCTCTCTCTCTTGCTCTCAAATAATTAAATAAATCTTTAAAAACATTTTAGGTATGTGAGGTATGAGCTGGAGAGATGAGTAAGATCTCGCCAGACAGCAGGGTAGAGGGGCGCTCCAGACCGGGCACCGCGGGAGCAAACTGGGCAGCATGAAGACAGGGGAAGGGGTGGGAGGTAAGGGAGCCTGGAGGTCACAGAACCCACCCCCACCCCCGCCCCACCGGTCATGGCTCTCACTCCCGTGGTGCTCAACCTGCCTCGAGCCTCCTCCTGGGCCTTACATACATCCACGTACTTCTTTCTTTTCCAACTGTTTAAAAGAAGTACTGTTAGACTCACAGGAAGTTGTCAAGATGGTACAGAGAGTTCAGTGACCCTGGCTTCCGATGACAGCATCTTACGTAACCATGACGCAATATTAAAGCCACACATTTAACATCAGTAGGAGACTATTAACTGGAACCAGACTATCTGGTTTTCACATTTTCCATGCATGCATTTGTGTGTGTGTGTGTGTGTGTGTGTGTGTGTGTTACTGCTCACTTCTCACAACCACCCTCTTATCATCCTATTTTGCAGACGAGGAAACTGAAGCACATGGAGAGTAACTTACACAAGGGGTGGCAGCGGGAGGGGACAGAATTCTGGAAGTCTAGCTCAAAGCCACTCCTCGTTATTGCTTCTCTGGCAAACCCTGGTATTTGTGGAACTCATGGATCAGGGAGATTCCCAGGGGGACCCACACCTCCAAAAGGAGGCCCAACCCAAAGGACCCTGGGAAAAAGCCCCTCTGGCAGGGGCTGAGCAGAGCAGCTTGGGGAGGGAGAGTGGCCACGGACGCCCGCACTGACGGCCCCAGGGCAGCCCGGCTCCCGGCTCAAAGGCATCCCTGTCAGACCCCAGGTACCTGGTCGGGTGATGTTCACAGGGCTGGCCCGGGCTGTCTGCCAACATCAGGACCAGACAGAAATCTGCTGTTCTACATCCTGGCCCCTGCCCTGACGCCTGGCAACCCCACAGAGACCTGTTTGTGAAGGCAGAGAGGAGGCTGGGCCGCTCAACCTTCCTGTCGGCCAAGCTCTCAGCTCCTGGCTGCTGGGCTGGGCTGCATTGAGGGGAGTGGGGACAAGGGACACACAGCGAGGCCTTACACCACCACACAAGGCCTCCCTCACAGATAGGGTCCCCCGTTGCTGCCTCTGTGGCCAGCAACTACCAGACAAGGCTGCCTTTTGCTGTGGACTTTTACGGCTTGTTCGGCTTCTTGGAAGGGAATGTTCTCTATGCTTACAAACATGTAAAGATGATCTATGCAGGCAGACAGGGACTGTTCAGATCCACGCACACTGCTGGGTCTGTGGCCAGATCGGTGGGGCTGTGGATGAATTCTTTCCTTCTTCAATGTGGCACTGTGTTAATGTTGCTTTAATGCTGTTTGTGTAGTTAGGCAAAAAGGTTTCCTTTCATGGGGGTGGGGGGGATCAAACCATAGGAAAAAAAGTTAAAAAAGAAAAAACACACTATGCACTGGGAACAATTTTGCCTAGATGCAGAGTAACAGTCCTTGCCTGGTAAGTGATCTCACCTCTGGCCCTCTCCAAACCTCAGTTCCTTGACTGTAACGTGTGGGTTTGGCTAGAAGGACCCACCTCAAACTATGAACCTACAGAGTTCTGTATGGGAGGGAGTAGGGTCGAGGGGCCAGAGTTTAAGAAGATCTTTTACTTGTATTTTGCCCAGAGATGCAAAAAATGTAGCCCTGGACAGGCTGCACCAATGGGTCATGGTCATTAATTTTAAGCCAATCCACTCTGGGACGGCTGGGAAAACAATGAAACCCAACTGTTTTAAAACATTTTGCAGGTCAAACCAAATTGGCCGACTCCCTAGTTGCTAGGTTGACTTCTGAAGTCAACCCTCCTCCAAGATCAATTCAGGGGCTCTGGGACTTCTTTGAGCTTTTGGTTAGGAGACTCTCAGGGGAAAGTGATCAAATGACAGGCCCACAGGTAATAATAAACTGTGACCCTGGGGTGTCCAGACAGCTCCCCACTCTCCGCCTAGAGGCCTCCCAGGCCAATTCCTCACCTAGCTCCCTTGGGTGTCACAGAGGAGGAGGAAAAAAGCACAGTCAGCCTACCCTAGTTGCATGTGGCTTAGTCAAGGTCATTTTAGAGCCCCCTAGAAAGCACTAGATTCTAGATACCAGAATATGTGTTGCCAGGTCCCCTCAGACTGCCAGAAGTTCCAACCCCCAACACACACTCATTCCCACTAGCTGCTGCTCCTTGAATGACATCCATATGTTTGCTTTCCAAAAGAACCCATACCAGGAGAGGAAATGGACCCACAAGTAACCGAGGGCAACATGTGAAACCAAATCACAATTTATACCCTCCCATTCCGTAAAAGGAAACCCTGCAATGAAAGACAAAGAAGCCAGAAAACCACTGTAACTAGAGATAGAAAATCAATAACCATGGTGAAGGAGGGGAAACTCTGCAAACCACAGTTAACAGATTGATTCCAGCTGACATCTGATAATGCTCTGAGCTTCCTGGTGGCCAAAGCAAAAAGGGATGCATTATATTATATAGCTCATAATCTGACACCTGGAAGCTTTGCCACAGAAAAAAGAAAAGCTAGGTCTTGGTACAATGTGCCTGGCACATGTGAGTGATAGGCGGGCAGGAGGTAATGAGGGGCCAGGCCAGGCCAGGCCAAGACTGGGCCTTTGGTTTATATCCCAAGTGACATGAGAAGTGACTGGCTGGCTGTAAGCAGAGGCGTGACCTCTTCTGACTCATGACTTAAAAGAATACTTCTGACATCTATGCTGAAAATAGCCTGCTGGGGGTAAAGGGAGAGCCAGTGAGGCAGATCTGGAGGCTGGCACAGAATGCCACCCAAGACTTAGGGTACGAGCCCTGAAATTCAAACCCAGCCTGCTTCCCAGCATCTATAAGGCTGTGCCAGCTCTGGACCCTTCCCACTTCCCCTCCTTCCAGCCCCCGTGACCTCTATCCATTTCTTGCCACATGAGGTATCTACAGAGCCTGTTCTTCCCTTGCCCTTGTCCTTTGATGGTACCTTAAATGACAGCCCCTGGAGAGGCCTCTCCCCAGCCCATCACATGCAGGACCTCCCTCAATTCCAGACTCTCCTGCTTCTATCCATCCATCACACCCCATCACAGCCGACCATTACTGTGGTCTGGCTGACTTCTTGGTTGGCCGATTTGGGCCCATCTCTCTACCAGGACGTCCAGTATTCCATGAGGACCCGGATGGGTGTTCCATTTCATCTCCTCCTGACACTTAACATGCGCTTGAGAAATTCTGGTGAGTAAGCAGACCCTCTGAGGTTGACACAGAAAGGCTAGGTTATGAAATGGAAGCTCAGGGGCACCTGGGTGGCTCAGTGGTTGAGCATCTGCCTTCGGCTGAGGTCAGGATCCCAGGGTCCTGGGACTGAGTCCTGCAACAGACTCCTTGCTCAATGGGGAGCCTGCTTCTCTCTCTGCCTGTTTGTGCATGCTCTCTCTCTGACAAATAAATAAATCTCTTTTTAAAAAAATGAAATGGAAGCTCAAGGAGGTCAGGCAAGCTGTTGGCAGATCCCAGGTCCAACTCCAAGGCCAGGGCCCCTGACCCAGTTGCTCGGGAGTCACATCAGAGATCTTCCTCTGACCTTACTCTGCAAGACGCTTCCCATTTGATTCAATCAAGATATTTGTGCCTTGCCACAGAGCCAACAAGACTGTGAAGAGGATCAGAAGATGGTCAGGAAGTGGCCGTCGGAGTCAGGCTCCAGCAATGACAGCAAAGAGGGAGGAGGCAAGATCCCACCTCCTTAGCAGGCAGGCTGGTTGGCCTGACAGCCACCATGCTCCATGCTTGCAACACAAACTATCCTCCCCCAAGTACACAGCCTTTATCTGATCAATTTTCTAGGCTGTGCCAACCAAACAGTGGAATCCACAGGAAATTAAGCTTATTGACTCAGTCTTTGGGTACCACATGGAGAAGATATATTTACACATGTCATCCGGGCCTGGGGGACTGTAGATTATTGACAGTAGGGTATTTACTGAGATGTGAATGACAGCTGGAGTGGGGTGGGGAGGCAGATACCCTGTCTCTCCACTGCATGCAGATTTCTGAGTCAGGGTCCCTTCTCCTGAGCCATTTTATCCCCCACATGGCTGGCTTGGAAAGCGGAAGGATTTGGGGTAAAGCTCATTTTCTGCAGAAAGTGGTATCTGAAATAAATGACTTTTAAACTTCAGGCTGACTTAATGGGGCTCTCATTGTTGGCAGCAACGAATTGTGATATGATTCGATTTCTAGGTGTTTGCCTCATGCCATCTCTTCATGGTTCTTGGAGCTGTAGCTTCTCCTTGGGTCATTTACGACTGGAGGGGAAAGGCAACCTTTGAGATTCATGATGGATACAGCAGAGGCCTGGGGAATGAACACCCAAATAAAAAGTAACCGTAAATCAATAACGACATCAACTGCAAATAATTAGGGACCCAGCACATGTGCTGGGCATGGTACAGACATTCACAGGCAGTACTTCATTAACCTCCTGTGTTCTCCTAAAATAAGAATAAAATCCAAGTTCCTTCTTATGGCCTTAGGAGGCCCTGTGTGATCTGGAGATTGCCCACTTCTGTAAGCTCTTTCTACCCCTACTCATCTCTATGTTTCTGCCACCAGACCAAGCTCACTCCTGCCTCAGGACATTTGTACATGCTACTCCTCTGCCTGAGTGCTTTTCCCCATATCCTTGACTATCTACCTGGTTTATTCCTATCACTCAGAGCTGGGCTCAAATATCACCCATGCCCTCCAAGCTGCTATCTATCTTACCTCCCGGTTTCATCCTCTCCATAGTACCTTTCCACTTTCTTGAAGTCTTTTTGTGTGTCTGCTTAGATGTTTATAGTCTGTTTCTTTTTGCTAAGCTCCATGACATCAGAGAGACCTTGGATTCCCAACATACCCAATGCTTGGAGACAGGCCCACACATATTTGAGGCTGAATCAAGACTTGGAAAGGAATCAAAAGAGGGCAGGAAGCTGGAACCTGGTTTCAATTCATGTCACTCCAAAGCCTAGGTTCCTAACCACTTGGTGACTCAGTGACTCCACAGGACACTGAGTCAGCTGGACTTGCAAAGATAATGCCAGCACGTGGCTTCTGGGGGGAGGGGTACCCTTCACCACAAGCCTGAGATTTTATCTTGTTTTATAAACCACTTCCTAACAATCACCTTGGCTCCTTCATTAGGCACACGGTAAGGCATCCTGGCCTGGTTCTCCATCTTGCTATAGCCTTGTTTTCTGAGAGCTAGGATCAAGTCGGAACCTCAGCAAAGCACAACATCATGCAATGTGGGCGTCAGTTATGTGGATCCAAAGCACTGTTGCAGTTCAGAACCCGGCTCCAGGAGTTCACCGACTGATTCTACAAATGCAGAGAAGGAACCTCCAGGCACTTGGGACAACAGAGAGATGAACCAGTATCACAGAGTGGGGGACAAAGCGTGAGCTGTGCTGTCAGCTGCCAGAGGTCCCTCCTGGGGCTCTGCTTACTCCCTTGCCAGCTGAGCCTCAAAGAGCTGTCCTCACTTTCCAGGCCTTGGTCTTCACATCAGTAAAATGGGAATAATGACCATCCGTCTATTGCAAAGGGCCTACTTTCAATACCATAACAAGAAATACATGAAAAATATCTATTACAGCAACTGGCACTTAAGGGCATCTAAAAAGTAGTGGCCAGGGCGCCTGGGTGGCTCAGTGGGTTAAGCCGCTGCCTTCGGCTCAGGTCATGATCTCAGGGTCCTGGGATCGAGTCCCGCACCTGGCTCTCTGCTCAGCAGGGAGCCTGCTTCCTCCTCTCTCTCTCTCTCTGCCTGCCTCTCTGCCTGCTTGTGATCTCTCTCTGTCAAATAAATAAATAAAATCTTTAAAAAATAAAAAAATAAAAAAAAATAAAAAGTAGTGGCCAAAGGCTTACTTAAATGCCTATTATGTTCAAGGTGCAATGGGGCACTTGCCTGAGTTTTCTCTTCCTCTGAGATCTGCAAAGCATGACAGGAAGGGCCCCATATTACTTCCATTTCCCACACCCACAATGGAACATGCCGCTGTCCCAAAGGGCAGAGGATGAAACAGGGACCATTCTGGAACATCTTCATGTCAAGGCCACACCGCATAGATCTGCAGTCCAGCTGTGCGACCCTGGGGAATATGAAGGACCTCCACCCCATTTCCGGGCCTGTCTCCTCAACCATTAGATGGGACAGTGGCTTGTGTCATCTTGTCCCTTCCCACCCCTAACTCCACATTCTAATCCCTCTTGTACTAGACTTCCTCAGGTCCTCAATTGCTCTAAACCATCCGTGCCTCAGGGAGCTGGCATGTGCTATTCCCTCTGCCTGGAACAGCCTTCCTTCCTTCATGGGCAGGCTCCCTTCTGCACCTCTCAACCTTCCCCCGCAGCCCTACAGAAAGCAGCCCACGCCGTTATATTTGACAGCAGCTCCTTCGTCATTTTCTTATCACCACCCATCAACAGGTGTAGTTCTGTATTAAGTGACGTTTACTGTTATCCTGCCCGTTTCTTCTCGGTAAGACTGTAAGCCTCCTAAGAGACCACGTCTGCCTCGGTCATCCCTGTTATTTCCAGAACCCACCAGGCACTCAGTAAGGGTCTGGTAAGTGAGTGGATGAAGGCATGGCCTTCATGCCGGTCTGCCAACATCGAGGCTTCCATCCGGCCCACTCCTGAGAACCTCAACCACCGTTCCCAGTGCCCATGTCTGGTCCTTTCCCCTCTCTGTCCCTTAAGGAACTAGGGCGTGGGTGACCTGAGCTCCATTCCTAGTTCCTGGTTAGCTGTGTGATCTGGGTAAAGCTTCTTAACCACTCTGTGCCTGTTTCCTGATGATTAGAATGGTTTTCATGATACCAGGACCTACCTTAAAGAACTGCTTTCCACATTAAATGAGTCAACATGTAGAAAGCAAGCAGCTTGTGCCTTGTACGGGAGTCAAGGACATTCAGTAGTGGTAATAACCCCCTCCCCCGGCACTGGTGCAGGCATGCACTTAAGGTCTACCTCAGGACCTTACCTGTCACACAGGGACATCGGCTCCTCACCTAGACAGCGGTTCTCTACCTTGGTGGCCCGTGAGCACCACTAAGGGAGCTTCCCATAACACTGCTATTGGGTGACTCCCAGACCAATCCCAACAGCCTCTCTGGCAAGGGCTCAGACATCCGTTTTCAACCTCCCTTGGTGATTCCAACATGGAGCAGAAACTGAGAACTTCTGTAAACTTAGGCTCAAAAAACCCTCAAAACTATCTTCTATATACCCTCCTCTTTAACAGACTTTATCATTTTTATTCTAATTCGCTGGGCTGGATCATTCCCAAACTACCCACTAAAACCAGTGACCACCACTGGTTAGGAACTGAGGGTATTTTGTCCAGCTGCCCCCAACCCACCAGGGCATATGTGGCAATATCTAGAGATTATCTGGGTATCATGACTTGGGGAAAAAGGCTCTACTGGTGTCCGGTGAGTACAGACCAGGGACGCTGCCTATCATCCTGCCACGCATAGGGCAGGCCCTGTGGCAAAGAATGAGCTGGCCCAGAAGGTCATCAGTGCCGAGGCTAGGAAACTTTGCTCTGGTGTTATCCTTTCTGTGGGCGTGTGGAGGACAACAGGGGCCAGCTGACAATGGGAAGAAAGAAGAGAAAGCGAAGGGAACTTGTCATTAGTGAATATCAACCTCCAGCCTCGTACCAAGCAGATGTTTGGTGAATAACAACACTCGTTACTATTCTGAGCCCCTACCACAGGCTCCAACAGCGCTGACGGGCCTTACGTAAACACAAGGCAACTCCAAGTTAGAGAATACTGGCCCCACCTCACGCGTAAGAGAGCAGAGATAGCAGGTGAGGTAACTAGGCCAAGGTCACCAAGCGTGCACATAGCAAATCTTAAATCTGAGCCCATTTTGTTTGACTCCAAAGTCAAGGCTGCCCCAGATCACACTTGCTGAGCCTCAACACATGCCAGACACTTCACTGTCTGAATGCTCAACCTTTAGATTAATTCATCTCCACAATAATTCTGTGATCTAGATACTACTATTGTCATCATCCTCATGTCACAGCCTGGGAACCCTGAGGCAGACTGGAATGAAGCCATTTGAAGACTATCACACAGGTGGTAAGTAGCCAAGATGGGATTTGATTGGGATTTGATGGGGAGCTGTACACAGAATCTGGTTCATTCCTACACTCTACTACTTCTTCTTCTTCTTCTTTTTAAGATTGTATTTGACAGAGAGAGAAAGAAAGCACGAGCAGGGAGAGAGGGAAAAGCAGGACCCTGGATCATGACCTGATCCGAAAGCAGACCTTAACCAACTGAGCCACCCAGGTGCCCCCCCCCCCCATTCTGCTGCTTCTAAGAGAATGACAGAAGGAAGGATCCAACTCCTCTCTGCCTCAGGACCTTTGCACAAGCTGTTCCCTTCTCCTTAAACACGCTGCCTTTGCCCTCTGACCAGATGGGTTCCTTTCTCTCAGCTCCAACCCTAACTTCACAGCATTTCACAGTTTCCAGTGAACTCTTCACTTGTGCAAGTGTTTGATCAACAAAAGTTTCCTCCTCTAGACTGCAGGCTTGGTGAGGACAGGGACCGTGCCTACTTGGGTAGCACTGCATCCCCAGGCTCCTGGCATGATGCCCGGCACAAAAGGGGTGCTCCATCAAAGCCTGGGGCTAAATGCATGTAGCGGAGGACCTGAGGCCTGAACAGCAGCTGATGGCCAACCCAGTCCACTTCCCCATCCCTGGAGAGGGGCTGTCCAAATGCTTCCGTGATGGGTCAGGGCTGCAGAGCTCTTCAGGAGAGCTAGTAGCAGAGGCCATAAACCAGCTCCGAGAGCCATCTCTTCTTCATGGTGGCTGGTCTTTATCATTTTCCAATCAACACTGGTTGAGTTCTAATTGATTTTCTATGATATCCCTCTCCAGAAGGGAGAAAGGCTCTGTTTACTGGGGCAGCGCGTAGAGGACAGGCCTTTTCTTCCTGCTGTATTTAATGCTGCTGCTAATCACGGAGATTAGACTAAAACAATTACAACAGCTAATTAAAGAACAATGCGGTTTTTGGCATCTTCGCACAGACGGCACCATTGGGAATTCCTAACTCGGGCAAAGCAGGGATAATTAAAATCCCGCTTCACTCTCCCCACTCCAGCAGCTGGATCACGCTGATTAAACTGCAAATAAAACACATGAAGCCAACACTTTGTAGTCTATCCAATTTCACTTAAAAGGGCTTTTAACTGATTCATAAACAGAGAAGCCGTAAACAGCAAATTATTTAACTAAAACCAGTTTTTTCGTCATCTCCTTCCCGCTCATTCCCAACGCTGGACTCGCGCGTGTAGCCCAGAGGACGTGGGGCTGATGGAGCCGGAGGAACCACTCGCAGAGCTTGACGCCACTCGCTCCGACTCACCAGCAAGAACACATCACCGACATGCAGCTGTTGCCACTGGGCATTGAAATTGCGCTGCAAGAAGAGACTGGGTGTAGCCCGTGTCCCCGAAGTGACCATGTTGACCTAGAGAGACCTTCTGACTCCCATCAGGGCTAGGTGGCATGGGCAGATGGACAGAGAAGGTACCAAGTAGAGCTAACATTCTGAAATGCTTTGTGTTACAACGTCGGAGAGTCACTGGAAGCCAGCCATCTTCCAAGATAAAACGCAACCAACACCTACCAAGTAAGAAAAAGCTTCGTTCTCAAGCTACGGGACGACGGATTGTGACAGTTGGATATAAAAGCGTATTCGCTTTAGACAGAGACACAGACCCTGGTGACACGCTTCCCAAGTCATTCTAACAAGCACGGTGACATGGTCCACTGCTGCAGCCGAGGGATGGGAGTGGGGAGAAGGGAGACAGAAGACAGGTCAAGGGAGGGGGAAAAAGAGCACTGAAGAGAGAAAGTGAAAACAAGAGACATGCTCAGTGAAAGCAGCAAGCAGGGACAGAAAAACTGAGATGCTGCACAAGAGCGGTCGTAGGTTTTCTAAAAGCCTTGCACCACACACGTGCCTAGGATCTGAGCGCCAGCATCTGGCCCGCTGGGAACTTAGCCCCGAATGCCGGCGGCCTCAATGGCAACGCTTCCTGATGCAGCCATGGAGATTCCCCCATTGCAGTTTAATCAAGCAGAACAAAAAAACGAAGTATCAAAGGAAAAAAAAAAGCCTGACATTGTTGGGTCAATGTCCAATTATTACCCACATTTCTAAAACCATGCCGTCAACTTCCAAACCAGTCTCAAAGCAGACAGTGACCACCGCTTTGGGACCGGGCCTGATCCACGGACCGCACTTTGAGGGGCTCCTTTCTAGATGATCACCAAGTCACTGCGAATGCACTTCATGAGGCCTACAAGATTCCATTTAATGTCCACCACACGTTGTTTGGGGACTCCCCCCCAAAATTTATGTTTTCAAATGCACGGAACTGTAGAAAGTAAAGACCAAAAAGAAATGCACCAAAGATGCTATCTCAGGGTGATGATTTTACTTTTCTCATTTTTCCTCTTTTCAAGCTTAAAAAAAAAAAATCAAAATTTTAAACATAAGTAACAATAATTTTTAAAAGAACTTTCTATCTAGGAAGGCAAAGAAATAAGATGCTTTATCATAACATGACTTATTCATATCTACATATATATATATATAGTAAGTGTATTAATGTTATATAAAATATAATCACCAAATGGTCCAAAAAAAGTTATGTAACTGGGGCGCCTGGGTGGCTCAGTGGGTTAAAGCCTCTGCCTTCGGCTCAGGTCATGGTCTCAGAGTCCTGGGATTGAGCCCTGCATCGGGCTCTCTGCTCAGCGGGGAGCCTGCTTCCTCCTCTCTCTCTGCCTGCCTCTCTGCCTACTTGTAATCTCTGCCTTTCAAATAAATAAATAAAATCTTAAAAAAAAAATTAAAAAAAAAAAGTTATGTAACTATGTGGGGTGCCTGGGTGGCTCAGTGGGTTAAGCTGCTGCCTTTGGCTCAGGTCATGATCTCAGGGTCCTGGGATCGAGTCCCGCATTGGGCTCTCTGCTCAGCAGGGAGCCTGCTTCCCTCTCTCTCTCTGCCTGCCTCTCTGCCTGCTTGTGATCTCTCTCTGTCGAATAAATAAATAAAATCTTAAAAAAAAAAAAAGTTATGTAACTATGTATAACCTCATGTTAGCAGAATTTTATACAGCCAATAAATATGATGTTTACAAAGAGTACTCTACAGTTTAAGGAAATGCTTTTCCAATTTGGTTGTACAATATCAAGTTGCCAATATTCAACCCTTTTTCACCTATTAAAAAAACAGCTATTTCATATGGTTTAATCTAATGTAAGTTAAACGGAATAAAGAGGCTCACACAAATAGATTGTGATTATATACAAAATGCACATGCATGGAAAAGACTGGAAAAAATATACAGAAAAGTGCAACGTGTTTTTTTTTTCCCCTTCTGGGTCACTTTCCAAACTTCCAACCATAAGAACATACTACTTTTCTAATAAGCAGGGGAAAAAAGTGTCTTTCAAATTTTTAACTCAATAAAATTACTAGCATTTTTGAGCATTTTATCCCAATTTTTATACCACTACCGAGAATTCCATTATACTAAATAGCCATGTTTTTAAAAATATTACAGACAAAACTGGTTCTCTACTCTGTGTGCATACATGCTGGGGAAATGGGGATGAATGGCATATCCAAAGTCTTACGTATTAACTGCTTCGATTATGATAAATTCACTCATCATTTGCCAGAATGAACTGAACAGGAAGCACTGTCTCTGTGTAGGAGAGAGCCTGTGATCACGAGGGATCTGAAGACTGGCGTCACCCACTTATCTCAATCAGCCATTCACTCTCCTGTGACCCTGGAACTTCCATCTTGGCTGTGGCCTCAGTCTCTCCAACTTTAAAATGAAGAATTTAGAAAGGTTGGTCTGTACGCTCCTTCCAACTTTGATATTCCGTGATCCCACCCCATGAGGGCCAAGATCATCTACGTCAGTTGTGGGGCCCAGTGCAAAATGAAAACGCAGGGCATCTTATGAAGAAAGTATTAAGAATTTCAAGAGAGTGACAACAGAGCATTCAACCAAGGGCAGGGCCCTACTGAGCAAGGAGCCTTGCGTGTGACTGCCTGGGCATACGCCCATGGAGCTGGCCCCTCAGAGAACAGAAGGTAAAACAGCAAACCACCGCCACCCAAAACAAAAGAGGATTTAAAAGTGTCTGGCAGACGGAGCATGTAGATTTCAGTGAGTATTCTTACTAGGCAGGTAACACACCTGTCAACAAAAATACTGGGGCCCGAGTGATTAAAAACCAACAACAATTGCCTTTTCATACTTGATTACAATCAGTTTCTATTTTAAAAAAACATGTCTCTGAATATAAAGTTGTGCCTGGATTTCACAGGCAAGTCTGCATTTCCCAACTCTTAAATTCCACTGCAGTGAGCCAAGCTCGGTGAACCTTTCCTCCACTAACATCTGCGATCAAGATTAAAGTAACTCACAGTCAGCTCTGGCTATTGAAGCTCAAACCCGAGGATAAGATCTGGGATTTCGCAAAGTTCGAGGAGCCAGCGATGCTCGCTCGCTGTCTGCGGCCAGAACTCACCCTTCCCACAGTCACTATCAATCTGAACCCTGGGACAACAGGACCATCATGGAGAAGGCAGCCGGGTCCACCTTCCTGCCTGTGGGCAGCAGGGGGGAACCACACTCCCAAACCTTGCACAGAGCTCAGCTTTCCAGGACATCTGGGGAAGGGAGAGACTCCCAGGTGACCACGCTCTCGATTACAACCTGATCACTCTGCACGACTGCAACGAGTTTGATGATTTGTAGAGGTAAGAAGCAAAGCCAGCTGAGGGTCACCAGCAGCCACATTGAAAGCAGTGAGAACTAACAGTGCGCAAGAGACACAAGGGCCAAGAAAATGATCAAAAGGCAGACAGAAAGATAGAAAGGACTCCAGGCCCACTGAGTCAAAAGCTGGAGCTTCCTTGATGCCCTCGGGTCATTAGCACTTTTAGCAGAATCCAAAACCTAGAGCTTGAAATGTGGGCAAGGTTTCTTCAGGGCAAGTTTAATACATGTCTGGCATGTCTGTTTCAGAAGGTAGCGAAACAGAAGAGAAAATTTAGGAAGATCCTCACTGGTAAGACTTAACTCTTGAGAAAATCAGGCCTGTCTTGATCTCCCCAAGGCTCCTGGTAGCCGAGGATCTGCTGTCCATATGCATACACAGGATGTGTGTGCTCGCTTAGCCGCACTTCTTTGCACCCATTTAAAAAAATTGTTCTTATTGTAGGCCTTTAGAGTCTAGAACAGGGAATTGCAAACTTCTTCAGTGAAAGGTCAGATAATAAAAACTGTTTTGCAGGCCATTTAGTCTCTGTCCCATTGGCTCAGCTCTGACCTTGTAGCTCAAAGCAGCCACAGACAGCCTGTGATGAATGGGTGTGGCTGTGTTGCTGATAAAAACCCCACCTACAGTGACAGACAGCGGGCTAAATTTGGCCCATGAGACATGGTTCACCACCTCCTGGTCTAGAACGAAGAACATGGACTCTGACAGGCCCACACCTGGATTCAACCTGTGACTCTTCTACCCACCTGCAACTCTGCGACTCAGTTTCCCGCTTTTAGATTATGGGGGATAATAATACCCACACTTTGTGGGGTTATTATGAGTATCAAATAGAAAACGGAAGAGAACGTCCTCCCTGCCCCTCAAGTAATTGTTCTTTTCATCTGTATGGGTCTGTTCTTGGTTCTGCACCCATATGGTTCCTTTCAGTCAACAATGGCCTTTCTCGACAATTCTCTCATTGCCCCACACCCAGCCCCTGCTCATATTCCACAAGCTGGGGAGACAGACCTCATCAGCTGCTCTACTGATAAGGAAACAAACTCGTGAAAGCAGATATTGAAGCCAGAGGGGGAAGTACACTCTCTAACCAGCCAGCCCTGGCTCTGGGTCTGTGACTTGAACAAACACAGACACATGTGAATCTGCCCGCTGAGAAATCTACTCAGCTCAAATCCCAGGTTGGCCACTGACACGATGTATAACCCCAGGGAAGGCACTGGACCACCCCACTTAGGTTGCTTCATTTGCAAAACAGAGTTAAGGGTAGGATAAGTTCTAGAAGGTTCTACCTTAAAATGCTGAACACTTAGCACAGTGCCTCGTACGTAGCTGACGTTCCAGCAGTATCTACTGAATGAGCCAGTGTGGTCATGGGCCTTAAATGAGATAGTATTAGCCCCAGGGCCCAACATACAGAACACTCAATATATGCTCACTGCTCTGTTAATGACAGCTCTACACAAAACTACACATATATGCAGATATTCGTATGTACACACACACGGCTTGGGAGCTCCATGAGGGCAGGAACTACATCTGACACAAAGCACATGCTCATTAAAGAACCAAAAAACACTCCCACATATAAAGAGATCACTGCAAATAAGCTGATAGACGGGCTGGGTTACCCAAGGTTCCTGAGAGTCTCCAACCCCATCCATTCATCCCCTGGAAGGAGCGGAGGAACAGGGTGATCCAAACTTGGGATTATGAAATCCTGCTGGCTATTTGCCGAGTTCTGGAATATCACCACCCACACTGCTCAAAGCACCACTGCCGTTCAGTCCCCTGAAATGTTCTGCACAGCGGCGACTCCAGATCCCATGAGGAGACCTCCATGGAGAACCTCCCCGCCAGGAGGAGCAGCGAACGCATCTATCAGATGGCGGATGAGCACCCAGGAGGCTGCGGAACTGACCCTGAGCTGCCAGGATGAAGTTCCATCTTTGAACAAAGATAGCGTCTCTATGGAAAGAAAGAGCGAACAAATGTCCCGCTGTCCTGCTCAACCAGGTCCCAGCCAGTCCCCCGATCCCCCAGAGACGTGGAGGGCCCTGGACTCCCCTCGCAGGCCAGGCCATCTCTGAGCCATGAAGGCAACAGGTGGCCTCTGGAGGAGGACGCAGGGGCCCCAAAGCTACAGCACACAAGGGCCTCCAAGGGCTGCCCTGTTCTGCAGCATGCCTTGGCCCCGGGCAGCGGCCTTCACTGTGCCAAGGTAAAGCCCTTGGAACACGGATGCCCGTTGTGAACCAGGGCGGAGGCCGTGTCCACTTAGCATTACATAAACTAACAGCCTGGCTTCTTGGCCCCCAAAACAGAATGAGCCAATGTCTGCCTCTGGCGATACAAAACCAAGTACTCAGTCAGTCAGTGGAAATAGTACATGGAGGGCCAGATGTAGCCTTTGGCTTGAGGAAACTTAGCTGGCTCAACTGACACATCTGTTTTTCATTCAAAGCCGCTCTGGGTTTGCTGGTAGATGTGTTGTTGTCTGAAGGCAGGGGGGTTGTGGGGAGAAGGGATTAAATCATCCTTCTGGAAAAGAGAAATAGCAGTGTATCAGATGTGCAGACAGACGGACACAGACACACATGGGAGATGGACACATCCCCATTTTACTGATGGGCACATCGAGGATTCAGGAGGTGAGCTGCTAACGAGTAGCCTGGCAAAGATTCAAAGGCAGATAGGACGATCCCACCACCTGCTCTTCCCACCGCCCCGTGGCGTCAGCGCTAGAATCAGTACTACCTGCTGCCTCACCATCTGGGCAAAACCAGGAGGGTCTCAGCCTACGTATCCGTTCCCGAGCCCACTGTGCTCCCTCGGGTAAGGGCCTCCGGCCAAATAAGCCTCCCCGTCAGAGACCAGGCACAGTTCCTGCTTATCCCCGAGCCTTCCGTCCTCTGTGCGCCCTCGGGATTATTCAAACAAGACAGTCACATCCTCCTGCGGGACACGGCGGTCACCTCATCCTCTCGATACTACCAAGTCCGCTTCCCACAGGTACTGGATATTCAAGTGCAACTCCCCGCCCCTCCGCACCAGCCTGGGACCCCCACCTGGCATGTGGCATCGCCCTCCCTCGGGCTGAGTATACATGACTAATAAGCTGCTGTCCATGTCTTCTGTCCGGATTGCATGTTTGGCCATCCCCGTGAAGGCCAGGAATCGCTTCCTCACACACCCCAGTGCCTCCCGAGAAAGGCAGGCCGTGAGGACAGCCACAGAACGGACCGCTGCAAGGACCCTTGAGAACTCGCCTTGTCAAGGGCCTCCCCGTGGGGGAAAGGCTGCTCAGTGCCCGGAAGGGTGGGAACTGTGGACCCTGCGATTCACGAACAGAACCCCAGATCGTCCCCAGACGGCACTGATGGCCACCAGGCAGCCCTTGGAAGAAGGACCCCCACTGTCACCTTCCCGCCTGTCTGGTCTGCAGCCTCCACCTCTCCTGTGTGTGGAGCCCAGGCAGAAGCCCTGGAGGAAGGCGGAGGAAGCCGCCCCGGGAGCGGACCGGGCTCGCACACCTGGGGAGAGGCAAAACCTTGATTAGCTGGACCCAACTAACCAGAACCGTCAGTTCAGGCTTTTCCTTCCTGCCAGGGGACTCGAGCTCAGGGTTGGAGGAACTCGCAATTTAAAAAGAAAAACTGTTTTCTTAGCTTTTCTCCGGTTCGGCTTTGATCCAGCCCACTTTCCTTTATCATCGTGAGAACTGCACGTGTGACTGGAACTTTTCTGAAGGCGATGTTTAAAAAAAAAAAAAAAAAGAGTGCCAACAAATGGGAGAGATAGGTTTGAATAATTCTAGTTAACACAATATATTCAGAATATTATCATTTCCTCGCGTAATCAACATGAAGAAGTATCAATGCATTATTTTACATCATCTGGGTTGCCCTCAATCTTTCCCACAACTGGAGAGCATGGCTCAGTGGGCTTGTGGCATTTCCAGAGCTCAGGGGGCCCTCACGGCTGGTGGCCTCCACGCTGGACAGCACAGACTTGGAATGAAGTCTGACGTGACTATTTAGAATGCTGATTCTGGGCATTTCCAACAAACCGGTCACCAGTCGACAACTGCTTGCTTGCCAAGTATCTTCCCCTAATGGGCTCAAGGCAATTCACAAGCTGATCTCGGGCTCAAAGGCGTTATGAGGATCCGAAGTGGGGGCTGCCAAGGTCCTTCTCCACTCCCAGGGCCCCACACCTCACAGAAAAGCAGGCCCGACCCCACTCCCTGCTTCTCTCAGCCATACCCATCTCTTGCGATACCCCACGTTTTTGCTCCACCTTTTCACTCGCAAGAAAATAAAGTTAGTACTTCTTCAAAAAAGCCTCTTTTTTCTGCTAACCACGTAGGAATGGTTGGAGTTTGATGGTGCCCACAAAGGCCTGACCCAAAGACGCTTGGGGTAAAGCAGGAGCAGTAGAAAATCACGCATGATAAATCCCACATGGAAAAAAAAAAAAACAAAAACTACCAAGGGATCTGGTAGAACATAGCTGCTGCTGCCCGGAAGGAGGACTGACCAACCTTGGAGACAGGTACCAGGATGACAGAACGGAGGTCAGAGAAATGAAGGCATTAACCCACCTGCTCCAGTGGGAATTCCAGAAGCAAGCCGGTGAGCCAGGAACAGTCACCCTTCCCCAAAATTAATCATTCATCTAGCTAACGTTTCCAATTTTACCCTATCCACGGAGCATCTGTAGTTTTGCTTATTTACCAACGCTCTTAAAATCAGCTCATCTGTATTTTTCTTGAATGAACTAATTTAAAAAGGAAACATTACCCGTAAATTGGAAGAAAAAAAAAACCCGACAATATAATCTGCCATAGATATAAGGTAACTAGGAAAACAAACATAGCTGTTAATTTCTTCAAAGTCTGTTCATGCACTGCTTGAAATGATCTCGTGTGCCCCTGGCTCGTATGTGACACACACCTGAGCTTTGCCTGGCGGGCTGCGAAGACTTGTGCAGGACTGGGGCGGGGAAGACACCCCAGATGGGATGCACCCCTCGGAGAAAGGGCAGAGCAGGGAAGGCAGGGAGGAAACAGACAATCACCACAAACACTTTCAGGTACGTGCAGGGGACTGAGCACGTTGGGAATTCGGAATGACCCCTTTGGAAGTATTTTTAAAAGGCAAGGGCTCAAACAATAGTGTTCTCCTAAGTCCCCCTTAACCCGAAAACAACCCGAGCCCCCAGTGCCTCTCCCTCTTGTTTCTGATTGCACTTTTCCGGTGGAGGAAAAAAAATCCTCTATTTCCTGGATAAGGATGAATTCTAAATGCAGATGTCCAAGGTCAGGGCGATGGGGATGGGAGGGGAGAAAAGGTGGGCAGTCGGAGGCCAAAAAGGGAGGCTGCGGACAGCAGGGGAAGCCTACCCTCTCCGGACAGTGTATGAACTCTCCCAGGGCAACCCCAGCCCCAGAGACACACACATACCTCGTAAAAGGTCAACTGCTAAATGAGTCAGGCAAGTCTAGCCAGGCTGAATTCCTCGGGGAGGGGAGGGTCCGTGGAATCTCTGATCCAGCTGAGCAGACGTTCCGGAACATGGAGGCTTTGGCAGGTGTGTCAGGTCAGCCCCTCTCCCACCTGGCGGCGGCCTCCTTGCCCGCCCCCCAAACCCTGGACAGTGAAGAGCAGCCCCAGAGAAGAGGATCACCTGTGCTCGCATTCCCTCCCTCCCCTACCCCTGCTCTTTCAACGGACTGCAATGTAGCTTCCTTGCCTACACAAGCCAGAGACTGTGCTTTAAACAGCCCTTGGAAAAGAAAGTCATATATCCCGCAATACAATATTCATTAGACGCTATCATGGCATTTTATAAGATCGTATATAACGCCAGCTGTAGAAGTAAAAAAATTTATTATTCAGACCCAGAAAGGCTTATAAATCCCCACAAAGTGCAGGTTTTTCTTTTTAAAAGGGGTTTAATTCCTCCTACCTTTTGCTTCCATCCCTTCCTGGGAGACCGAACTTGCAATTCCACCCAAGCTCCCGGGTGCCACATTCCACAGTGCTCTGTCCGAGGAAGCCCCTCCTCCCTCCACCAGCAGGGAAAACGGGGCAAGGGGCTCCCGAGGGCCTCGTCCACCCCACCTGCTCCTCTGACAACCTCACAAGATGTCGCCCGGCCTCCCGTGCCCAGGGAGCATTTCATCTTTCTACCCAACGCGTCCTTCACTCATGCATTCCTAGGCCGGCTTTTTCTGTGGCCTGCCCCCACCTGCCCAAATCCTATCCCGTCCATTCTGTGTGTTAAAGACCCGTTGAACATGTCCTCTCCTCTCCCGTCCCCCGGTCCCTGCTTCAGTTCAGACTCGTGTGGTTCTGGGCTGAGTGTCCCACTGCCTCCAGGCTCACCTTTCCAATCCTTTCCCCACGACGCGGCAGACTGATGCTGCCAAGCGGACCTCGGACCTTGTAGGCGGCTGCTCGGCTGCTCGCAAGCCTCAGGGCGGGCCCCACCGCCTCCCAGGCAAATCTCGAGCTCCCTGATGGCTTCTATTACCCGGGCCTGCGCCTAGCTCGGTAGTCTGCTGCCGTTTGAGGCTCCTCCCGCTGTGCTCCATTAATACCACATGCTTGTGATTCCTTGATGGGACCCATTCTATCTCCTCTGTTTTCTCTGGGAATGTTCTGTGCGTCCCTTCGAACCTGCCTCTCCTGGCCAACTCTCATTCACCCTTTAGGATGTGGTGTGGGCAACAGCTCCACCAAGAAGCCTTCCGGGATCATTCTGGGTTGTACTGTTTACTCCTACATTACCGCAGACCCGAGTGCGCCCCACGAGAGAGAAAGAGCAGAAGTCCCTTCATCTTCAAATGATGGGGCGGGGGGTCGACAGAGAAAGACAGGGAGACATATCACTGGTATAATGTGGGGGGCCCTCTTCCCTATTTCATCTAGGGAGTACACACCATCCTGCCATTATCTGTCTCTCCACTGGGGACAGGGGTGTCCCCGGGCTTGGGGGGGGGGTCTGTGGAGAGAATTCTGAGGGTCTTAACCGTATACATATTGATTCTCATCATCACTTGCACTAACTCTAACTGAAATTTGGCATGTCCTTCAGTTACAATGTAGGCACCAGACTGTAGGGGGATTTGTGAGACCCGAGACTGACACCCATGGAAATTACAGATATTTTCCTATCACACCGCTCTGGTAGCAGATGCTCAAAATATTATTTATACTTGTCACTACTTCAAAATTACAGTAGTCATTAGACCTGCAGCCAAATCTAGTTACTTAATGTGTTAATAAAGATGCAAATGCATTATTAACTCCACACATTTGTTGTGTTTATATATATTTTGATAGCTGTACTTCGATGTAACTGCTTTCCTTTGTGATTCCATGCATCTTTTTTTTTTTTTTTTGCATTTAAAATGTTATTTTAAAAAAGTGGGTGGGAGGTGGGAAAAAAAACTTTAAAAATAAGGTATTATTCAGAGAAGGGGGCAACAGGTTTCTTCAGACGCCAAAGGGGCCCATGACACATAAAAGATTCAAATGCCGTGCTCTAGATGTGAGTTCCCTGAGCACAGGGCCCTGGGTCCTTCATTATCCAATCCCTAGTACCTGGAGAAGGGGTCAGTGTATAAAGTACGGTTTTTTTTTAAATATGAACTGACACGGGATGTTTATCCACCCATTCCTCTCTCTTTCTTCCTTCCTTCCATTCATCTGTTGTCTTTTATCCCTCTGCCCATCTGTCTGGTCCAGTGTACAGTTCTAACTACTGACAGCTCCCCCACTGGCACCCAGGCCCAGTTCTGCAGTGCAGCTGCAGACCTGGTCAGGAGGCAGTGTGATTCAGTATGACAAAGGTGACAACGCCTTCTTGTGTGGCCTTGGCTATGTCGCTGAATGTGCCTGGAGCTCGGCTGGCTTGGAGGCACCTAGTACAGACCTCTGTCTCTAGTGCTCATGGCACAGACTGGGGCCTCAAGTCCAGGCACCACAGTCTCACAGCGTCCAATCCATCTGTTTCCCAAAGCCCAAGAATGCTTTGCTTTAGTTTTCAAAATATCAGCGTGGTTGAGCCCTTCAAGAGGGTCATGGCCATTACCAAATCCACCGATCTGCAAGGCATGGTGGTTAAGAATTCTGCATAGGTCCAAATACCAGCTCCCCACTTCCTGTCCACATGATATGTGACCTTGGGTGACACCAAATCGGCTCCTCTCCGAGCCTCAGTTTCATGGTCAGAGAGTGCGGATATGAACCGGACATCTTATGCAGGGTTCCTGGGAATGTTAAGTGAGCGGCTCAACACGTGCTGACTACTTAGCACAGTGGCTGGCTAGGCCAGTGTTACTTATCATGTCTCCCAGGAGGCACCTGCCGGCACCCAGGAAAATGCAGCTCAGGAAAAAAGCAACAGATACCGCTTAAAAAAAAAAAAAAAAGAAAAGTACTCCAACCCACTTCTATCTGAAATGCAAATCAAAACAGCAGTACAATGTTTTTACCCCATCGGCTTGACAGAGATGATGAAGACTGATAATTACCACTGCTTTTGAGAATGGAAACAGGAAGTCGCTTTAAGAGGTGATCTGAAGAAACCTCTGTATAGGTCAATTCCGCTATGCCTGTCAAAATGTAAAACGCACACACCCTCTGAGTCACCATCCGAAATTCAGTCCTTCACCCTACACACGTGCACACTCTGTGCGGAGCAGATCTGTGGACAAGAGTGGCAGCATTAACATAGGAGAGAAAAAAAAGGAGAAACAACCTACGTACCCATCAACAGTAAGTCAGTG
This sequence comes from Mustela nigripes, assembly GCF_022355385.1. NCBI lineage: Eukaryota > Metazoa > Chordata > Mammalia > Carnivora > Mustelidae > Mustela > Mustela nigripes. The sequence goes on from NC_081567.1 coordinate 25,856,923, forward strand.
ACATAAATGATGAAAGAATTCACTCAAGTAGTATTTACTGACAGTTCTACACACGAGACACCACGCCAAGTGGCGGACAAAACAAAAAGCAGTTCCAACTAGTAAGGACGAGCAGTATGTATAGATAGGAAATGAGTCTAAGATACGGAGAGAGAAACCGTGAGTTGTTATAAAATAGGTTTCATTAGGTTCCAGTCCAAGCAAACCAATAAAATCCTTGCCAATGCACATACCCCACACGTGTTCATATGCAAAGCAAAATCTGGAAAGACAAAGGAGGAAAAGGTTAATGGTTGCTACCTCTGAAGACCGGGGAGAAGCCTATGGGAGATTTGACTTCTCCCTTGATACTCTCTGCATTGTATGATTAAAAAAAAAAAAAAAAAATTCTGATCGCATGCTCGTGTGGCTCCACAGCCTTCTAAGCCACAGTACGTTCGGTGGCTCTGCCCTCAGAAGGATCCAGAATCAAACCACTTCTCTGAGTGTCCACGGTTAAAACTCCAGTCCAAACCACCATCGCTCTGCCCTGGAGCTGGCTCTGGCCAGCTCCCTGTTCTTGCCTTGGACCAACTCCACAGCCCTTTCAGCACAGCAGAAACCGATTCCATTGTCTGAGGTCAGGCCACATCACTCCTCTCCTCAAAACTGTCTGAAGACTTGCCTTTCTAAGTTCAGTAAGATCCCAGTGATCTGGGTTCACCTTCACCCCTTTTCTCCTTGCTCACTCCGGCTTTACCCGCACCAGCTCCTAATGAATGACCAATGCCAAGCACATCCTGCGTCCGGGCCTTTGCACTGGTTGCTCTCTGCTCCTCCAGCTATCTGCAGGGCTCACCCACTCATGCCCTTTAAGTCTCTGCCTGAACGTTCCCTTGACTCCATGCCCTCCTTGGTCCCACCAAAGTCAAAGGTCCACCCCTCCTTGACTGACTTGGTCTGGCCCAGCTCTCTCCTGCCTTAGTACTTGTCCCCATCTGATATAAACACATGAAAACACATCCCTCATTGACAGTCTATCTACAATGTGAGCTCATGAGGTCAGGGACGTCTACTTTGTTCAATGCTGTATCTCGGGCCCCTACAACAGTGTCTGGCACATAGAAAGTATTCAATAAATATTCAGTGAATGAATTAATCAGTAACATAACAAAATAGTACTATAATGTACTACTGATAACTATGAAAACTATATCCCCCCAAAAGACCCCACCCCTCAAATTGATTAATAAGTAGAAATTAAAACAGAGTGGGGCACCTGGGTGGCTCAGTGGGTTAAAGCCTCTGCTTTCGGCTCAGGTCATGATCTCAGGGTCCTGGGATCGAGCCCCGCATCGGGCTCTCTGCTCAGCCAAGAGCCTGCTTCCTCCTCTCTCTCTCTCTCTCTGCCTGCCTCTCTGCTTACTTGTGATCTCTGTCTGTCAAAAAAATGAATAAAATCTTTAAAAAAAAAAAAAAGAAAGAAAGAAATTAAAACGGAGTATGTTTCCAGCCACAGCCATGCTCCGAGAACGAGGGCGGAGGATCACCCAAGGACAGAGTAAGGCGGGAACACCTCACAGCCAGGACGGCACACAGTGGTGTGGTTGTTGGAGGCTGACGCTTTGCACAGAGAACTCTTTCATGGACTGGAGAGAGTAAGAGGCCACTTGTCTGAAGGCAGCACAGTGAGGGCCCAGTGACCAGGACTGACTATAGCCGGGTTACAGCACAGGACGGCGTCGGCCCCAAAGCCACAGACTATTTCCAGGTGTCAGGCGAGCCCACACCCTCCTGAGAGAGCCAAACCACGGTCCATCTGCCAACCCCACGCCTGTGGTCTTTGAGGGGACGGGCTTCTGGGGCTGTGCTTGGGATTCAGCCTGCCCATTGCCGTGGGTGAGAGCTGGGGCTTGGGGTCTCCCCCAAGAATGCAACGAGAACCACCCTCCAACCCAGAGTTCGCCGCTTTTCAGTGAAAGAAAAACATTTGAGCTCTCCTCCGTTATCTTACCTCATCGGCACTGAGAGGTGGGGCAGGGGCTCTTCTGCTTATAACCCAGCCCAGAGGAGGTTACCTGAGGGCAAAAACTTAAAATCCAAGGACATGGACAGTGAGGTGCCCAACCAGTGGACCCAACGAAACCCGGACACCTGCCCTTTCTGACAGCGAGCCGACTTTCACATGATCCCTGTCTGTAAACCACACTTGGTGAGGGTGGTGGGTCTCAGCTGGGCTGGACTTTGCCCCCAGGAGACCTCGGTGGCCATGTCCGGAGACGTTTTTGGTTCTTACGACTGGGGAGGGGTAATGGGTAGAGACCAGAGAGACTTCTGAGTATCCGACATGGCACAGGCCAGCCCCCCACCATGAAGAACAATCCAGTCCAAAATGTCAGGAGCGTTTTGGAGGAGCAACCCTGGTGGGTCAGGAAGGAGGGGGTGTCTCTGGGGGGAAGAGACCCAAACATAACAACAGGCTGGAGACCAACGAGCAGGACTGAGGAGACCCTGGCCGCCTGGCAGGCCGCTCTGTGGGGCTCTCGAGCCTCGGAAGGAGGAAGATGCTCCTTGCGGGCTTCTAGAGACCCAGAGACCTTCCATTTTTTCAAATGTTCCCCAGACCCCCTGATCTTTCTCCCTGCACTTCAAAAAATAATCCCAAAATGAAAACCATGTGCCGGTGGGAGAGATTCCTGAGGAGGCCTGGGTAGGACTTTGGGTCTAAGGCCATGTAATGAAAAAGTCACTTCCTGTCCCCCATAACAGGAATCAAATTATAACTGGGGCAGTCAGCATCTGGCAAAGGGGTTGCTTTAGGTCCCTTTCACAGCTGGAGTTTCTCTCCTCTAGAGCCGAGCTGGCTGGGCTGGTCCTTCTCGGGACAGTGAAACCGCCCCACTGTCCTCGGCCCCGCCCGTCTGGCATGCGCCCCGAGCAGACTCTAGCTTTCCACGCTTCTTCCTTTCCTCTTCCTTGCGGTGGAAAAAAAAAAAAATCAGAGCTCCAGTTCCCCGAAGAAAATGAGAGCAGGACTTATCGTTATTAGGAAGATGTTCCTGTTGAAGAAGGCAACTGAAGGCAGTGGGGGCGTTGCAGGGAGTGTGGGGGGTGGCAGCTCGCGGTTCCCTCCCGCTGCTGGAGGACACACTGGGCTCTCAGAGGCCCAAGGACAGGTGGTGGCACTTCTGAGAAAACGGATTCAGATGCTAGAATGGTTCGATTTCCTGGAGGCGTGGCAGAGAACAAAGGAGAGTGTGCCAAGGCCCCTGCTTGCTGGCAGAAGAACCTGTCTTCTGTCTGTTCTGGGGCTGCCGGAAGGAGCGGACGGCCTGCCCTTCCCCCTATGGCGTTACCCTAGACCTCACGGAGTCCCTCTCCAGGTAACGGAGCACCTTCCCCGCCTCGAAGCCAAGACAGACAGAAAGGGTGTGAGTGAAGGCTGAGACTCCTTATGAAATGTCCTGTCTGGAGTCTCTCTTCTCCTGTATGTGGGTCCTCCGATGCTGTAATTAGCACAGTGGTGTTGACAGTGTTTGTGTCTCAGTTTAGTGGGGGGTGGGGAGTCATCACCAGTAGAATGACAGCTACGATCCCCTGCCCGGAAAAACACTCCTAGGCCCACAACTGGGCATTCTGCTGCACTAGCTTCACCATGCCCTTGCATCCGTTCTGGGGCCTTCCTTTGGTTTGAAGACAGATCCCAGCTCCTACTGTAGCAAAACAGGACATGAAAAGAACGGTGGCCCACCCTGGCAGTGCTGTGTGAGCAAGGGGCTGGAGGCAGGCTTCACGGCAAGGGCGGGCTTCCAGAAGGAAAGAGATGCTACTCACCTAGGGAATAACGGGGTAGACATTACAAAGAGACGCTAAGGGCAACAGAACAGGGCTAGCCACAGTGGGGAGCTGTCAACACCCTGGGGAGCGGTGTTATCGGATCCCGAAGAACGGAGCTATGTAGGACAGCCCGTTCTGGGGGCTGGGCTCTCCAGGCAGACACAGCCAAGGCACAGAAAATGCCCCCTGTCCCACTGTCTTCCCAGCCTCCCGGCTCCTGTCAGTGCCTCCCCTTAGTTGAGGTAAGGGCAAGTCCATATCTATAAAATCCATCTATAAAAGTGGATCTCCTGGGGCCGGGGGACAGAAGACCCCCAACACACTTCATTTAGACCCCTCAGGAGCGTGATGGTCTTGGACCAAGCATTTACCCTCTCAGTGCCTCTGGGTCTTTACCTGCAAGGAAAGGAACGAGTGTCCCTCCCCCAAGCACGGCTGTCAGGATTAGATGAGGTCAGGTCTAAGAAGCGCTTAGCCAAGTCCTGTGTATGGAAGAAACAGGCCAATAGCAAGCAGCATCGAGGCCCTCTTCCGTTCAGTTCTGCAAGTCTGGGCCCTGTACGTTGATTTTTATGTCCCTCCTACACCTGGACCTTTGTCATGCTGCTGTTTCATGTGAAAAGCGATTTTCCTGACTGAATCATCTCTATAACTAGAACCTCAAAACCCAGCCTGAACATTCTAGCACCGGAATCTTCTCTCTTTAAGCTCTCTGGTTCGCACTGTGCTGCCCAAAAACCCCGTGGAGAAGATAGACTAAACTTCAAAAACGCTGGTCTGTTTGATATTTATACCAAACGTCTGCGCTGCCTCCTCCCTGAGCCTTCGGCTTTTAATTCCATGCAAATCTGGTGACACTGCCTTGTTGCTCAGCGGGCTGCACTGCGGGCTTCTGCCTCCGTGAGGTGCTTGAAGTCGGGGTGCGGGAAGTCTCCATAAGAAGCCCCATCTGCCAGAAGGGACACAGGAGTGTCCATTCCTGCACATGTGGCCACTCTGCTTTCCCTCTACAGGGAGAAGCCGGCCACAACTCAGAGCTCCAGTTCGTCACCGGCACTTGGCTCCACGAGGACATATTTCCAGACCCATCTGTCTGGGGTTGCCAAGTGAGTGATCTCCCTCTCAGTCTTGAGGTGTACCTACTGGTAACCGGCTCAGTTGGTTAAGCATCTGCCTTCAGCCCAGGTCATGAACTCAGGGTCCTAGGACTGAGTCCCACATGGACTCCCTGCTCAGTGGGGAGTCTGCTTCTCCCTCTGCCTGCCACTCCTCATTTGTACACACTCTCTCTCTCTCTGACAAATAAATAAATAAATGTCTTTTTTTAAAAAAAGACATAAATTGGATAGAGATTACAGTTCTATAGATTATAGAATTCCACTTTTCTGATATATATATTACATCTGATATATATCCATTATAATGTATACACTGTACATTACATGTATAGTAGGTAATTATAGGTCTACAATCCTATTTCTATCTGCACACCTAGCTCTTATCTTTAGATCTAATCTCTGTATCTCAGCAACAAAGCAATAAAAGAGATGGTATTTCTAATTCAGGGCTTACCACTTACTGTGTTACTTCTAAAAGGAGACTTGGTGTCTCTGGGCCTTCCAGTTGGTTCATCTGAAAAATGGGCTAAGATCAGCCCCTGCCTCATGGGGTTGCAGGACCTGACAGAGGCAGGCTGGACGGCCAGGTTCAAATCCCAGCTGTTCCACCTGTTTGCTACTGGACAAGTATCTTAACCACATCTTTGTGCTGCAGTGTGTCCGGAAAATGGCAGTGACATTAACACTTCCCATAGGGGACACTTGTGCGGTCTTTATGAGCAAACCCATGCCAAAAGCTTACTTAGAAGAGTGCCTGGCACATACTCCAAGTGAATGTTACCTAAAAATGCTAGATTTACACATACATGTACAACGTACAGTTCCCTGCTCATAGTAAACATACTTTCAATGCATGTTAGTCATTGTTGACAAGAATCATGATTTTAAGTGTTCTCAAGTCTAGGGCCAAATTCAAACCTTCAATATCTTGGGCAAAGCCAGCTCCCACCAAGATGAGAGGGACAGTGATCTCAACACGATCTATTTTTCGCAACGGTACATGTGGCTGGGCTTTGGGGAACTTGCTGGCTATTTGTGGAATGTTGCATCACATCGTTTACCCTGAGTCACACAGACTAGAAAGGCACTCAGGGCCAGAGGACCGCAAATCCTCCCTGAGAATGTTTCCATTGCCTGGGTCCAGCCTCTCTGCCTTTGCCCAGGCAGCGGTCCAGCTGGTCACCTCCCTGCTCCAACCCCCACCAGGGCTGATGAGAAATCCAGCAAGCCAGAGCCAGAGGGAAAGATCTAGTAGAGGCACTTGGCCTGTCTCAAAACCAGCCTTGTCCGCCCCAGAGAGGTTCTGCTCTCCCCTCCCCAAGGAGACTAGTGGGAGGAAAGCAGATGGGCTGAGAAGCTATTTGGTCTCGTCGTCCTCTCAACAGATGCTGGGCACCATAAGAATTAATGGGCTGGAGACTCAGGTAAGAGCCATTCAAAAGCTCCCTGATTACTCCAAAAACCGCTCTCCACGGAGGAAAAGGTTAATCGAAGCCCAGAGCTAGAAGAGAGGCGAGTCGACGGCAATTGCTTTCATCCCGGGAGTGGGGGAAAGAGCCTCGGGAGAGAGAAGTCTGCACTGAGGAGGCTGTGGTCTGCCTAAGAAAAAGGAACCAGGCCTCAAAATCGAGTTATTTGCAAAGCCCGCTGCATTGGTCCAGGAGCCTTGGCCAGTCCCTCGCTGAACTGGAGCCAAGTGCTGCCTTTCCACCTTTTTCTCAACACTGCACATTCTCTGCACCGCTGAGCCATAAATCTCTCAGGAAACCATCTCTGAGAGGTGTTTTCCCTTTTACCTACGCTGTGCACATGCTCACACGCACTGTGAGCCATTTCTCTGTGGTGTACTCGGTCACTGTCAACACAGGCCCAGGGACTCTGGGGGATGAATGTGTGAGGCTGGAGACCGGAGGCGGGCCAAGTCTGATATTAACCAGAGAGGGGGACGTTTGATCATAAGCAAGACAATACACTTTTCTCCGTGGTCCCAATTCCACGGCTGGGGTCATCTTTGTACAATGAGCTGTCCGCAGGCAAACAGGGTATCTCGCTATCAGCACTACGGACATTTGGCAGCAGACAATTCTTTCTGGGGCATTTGGAAGGGGTTTAGCGGCAGCCCTGGCCTCTACTCACTAGAGCCCGTGGCACTGCCCCGCCCCAAGTTGTAACAAAAATGTTGCAAGACATTGCCAAATGTCCCCTGGTTAGGGCTGGTGAATACACCCACAGGTGTGAGCCACTAGTTTCGTCTGAGGTTTCAGCTCCACAGAATGGGAGCCAGCTAACTAGCGAATGATAACTATTACCCAGATTTCTCACCTAAATCCCCATTATCAGCACCGCATCAGAAGCTCCAAAGTTCCTCTGACCCTGGCAAGACGCGAGGGACCTGACACACAGGCTCGGGATGTGAGCACCCTTCCCCTCCCCCAACCGCCTTCCCAACTCCTGCCAGCCTTCTCCCTTCGCCCTGGCTGATAAGGGAATTCCTATCCATTGTGACATTCTAATGATGTGAAGGCGCTGAAGGAGCTCGAAGGAGCTGGTGGTCTGATACTAAGGAAAACTGGCATTATCTTTATAGGAATCCAGACAGAATATGCAAAATATTCTGAACGCGAGCACTGCGGTGTCTGTTCTGGTAACGCTTTCTCAAGTGCAGGCTCCCGGCTCCTGAGCTTGAATCTCACCTCCAGAGAGAGCCCTCCCGGAACTAGCTTCTCAGCAGTGCCCAGCTGCCCCTGCTGACGAACCTCTCTGTCCTATTTCTGGTCACTTATTACTACCTGAAATTATTCAGAAATTCACACACTCCTGCAACCAGAATGGGTGCTCCGTGGGCAAGGACCCTGTGTCCTGTCCACTGCTGTGTCTTTAGCATCTATAGCACAAGGCCTGGCCTCCTCCTGGCCCCAGAAGTACTGGAGTAAGCAAATGGATGAAAGAATCTGCTTAGGCATAATTTCTAAAGTATTAATTTCCTTCCACCCACTTCTCATTTTCTTCCTGAGCGTCACTCACCATCCTCATGGTCCCACCATCATCTTTACAGAAAGTGACTATAGTTAACTCCCTCCTTTTATACTCATGGTTAGCTGGTCCAACATATTCAAGCACCCAGGTGGTCCGTGAACAGGGAGGAATCAGGGCTTTTCCTCCCGATGCCCTTGACCTTCAGGTCCTGGGTAATCTCCATGTAAACAAAGGCACAGCTCCCCTCTAAGCACAGCCAAGTTCACAAATACCCAGATTGACAAATCTTTGCTCTACCTAAGAGTTCCTTCATTACAACTCCCAGGGTATCCATATTTGAGTAGAGGCTATTAACTAATTGACAGTGAAGCTGTTGCGGGGTGGGGGGGAGCGGTGGAGCGATACGGCAGAGAGGCTAAAGTTAAATGACAAGAGGTCTTGCCAAATTGGAGTGGATTCAGAAATGATAAACCATCTCGGGGATCAATGGGAAGGAGAGAATCAAATAATGAGCATTTAAATTTATCAAAACACTATTGATGCGCAGGGAGCAGTTTTATCTTTGTTTTAAAATAAATTTTCTACGGGCTCTGCTGCTTAAACCATTTTATCCACAAGCCTCGTGGCAACCTATCTGTCAAGGAATTACTCACTGTGCGAAACATTCTATCTATTTATCTACGTATCTGTTCACCTATCATCCATCTGTCTCCCCACCTATTTATCTAAGCACCTCTGGGGACGTTTGTGCAAAGCATCCATCTGTCTCTCTAGACCTTGGGCTGCATGCATCCAGCACCTCCTTCCAGCTTTGCCTGAGCTATTTCAAATCTACTAGTCCAGGCAACTCTCCACCCCCCCCCCCCCCCCGGGGGGGAAGAATAAGAAGTTGAGAAGACAGATCGATTCTGGCGTCTTATGACCCTGAGTTTGATACTCCCCAATGCTCTGAGCTTCCAGGGTGACCCTGGGCAAGTTACTTAACCTCTCTGACCCTGAAGTTCCTCATCTGGAAAATGGGTATCGTGAGAACACCTATGGAATGAGGCATCGGGATCCGTGGGAGCAGCTACTTCTCGACAAAGAGGAAACATCAGTGGTGGGGGCCGCGAAGGGGAGATCATGGGAATGCCGCTAACTGCATTCGAACTCCTTTCACACTTGGTTTTTCATTTCTACGCCCCCCCCCCCCGCCGATTCCTGGGTAACCACCATCTGGAGATGGGGAAGCATTCACCACTGCAAGTCAGGGCTGCCTTGGTACACCCCAGGGGCAGCCTGCTGAGGGAAATCTGACACCAGGGATTTAAACCTTCCTAGGCTGCCTCATTCTATTCATCTGGCCATTAAGCAGAGCGGGTCCTGCTGATGCCAACAGATGCAGAGGTCAGTGAAGTCGCAGCCCAAGAGCTCTAGAGGAGGCCTTAGCCGCCTGGCCGTCTACCTTCCCCACCATCTCGGAGCTGCCCAAGCAAAGATCCGCAGAGGGCCAGGTGATGACCCCACACATGCGCGGAGGGAAGGGGCCTAGGGTGGACTGAGACTCGTGTGGGGGCTGAGCCACAGACACGTGATGTACGGACACTGCGCACGGTGAGCTACAAAAGGCAGCCCCCCCCGTGGCACCTGTGCTCCAGGACCGAGTGGCTAACGCCTTTCTTAGGAGCGAAGGGGGTTGAGGGGGGGGTGAACTGGGAGAGGACCCAGGCCACACACATCTGTCACCTACCTCGGCACGGCTGGGTTTGCCAAGCTCGGCCACAGCTGCGGTCCTGCTCCTGCCATATGGGTGGTATGTGGGACACCACTTTCTGCCGAAGCTCATCCATGCCCCTCTGGTCTGACCCGCCCGCAGGCAGCTGAATAGGGTCCCATCATGCGTCCCGGGATGGACGGCCCCCCGCACAGAGTGAGATCTGGCCACGGGCTTGTGCCAACAGTTACAGAAAAACATTAGTACTTTGGTTGGGTTCCAAAGTCTCTTTCACACAGGAAGTTAGAACTCGGCAAAGACAACAACAGCCCACAGCTCTCCGAAGACCAAGGGCCAGATGAGGCTGATGGAGAGGTGCAGAGACAATGTGAGTCCTCTCCCCAGGGGCCCAGCACCAACACAGGAGGCCCGCCTTGTGCCAGGCGTGGCCATGAACCAAGGGTCGGGCCCCCTGGGCTATGGGGTGTGACTCTAAGAGAGGTCCTTGTGTGGGGGTGAGCTGTCTCCCTCACAGTGTGCTGGCCAAAGCCATCGGCATGTGACTGTTCTTTCCTGGGGAAGTTTTGAAGGGCTGACTGGATGTTATTCATAGAGAAGGATACAAGAGGGCCAAGAACAGAACTATCTGGGGTGCACCGCTCCGCCCTGGGAGAGAAGATCTGGCTTCCAGAATTGTGGACATAGACCATGTGCCCATGAGCTCTCCTACATCTACCAGGTTTTCTTCAGGGGAAGGACTGATTGTGATACGGAGAAGGGCCATCCTTTGAAAGCACACCTGGGAAGTTCTCTGGCAATCCACAAAAGAGACTGGGGCGGGCCGGGTTTTCCAAATTGTGGCAGATGCACCCCTGGGAGTGCATGCAGATGATTTTAGGGGGCACTCAAAAGAAACTTTTGGATTAGCTGAGAATGAGCCCACTTATGACAGTTAAGTAAATTGATTTAAGGAAAATCTATTTTTAGGTGACTTGGAACAAGTGTGATTTCCATAAGGCAAACATGGCCCTATGGAAACATGGCTAAGGGGGTAGGTGGGCAGCAGAGGTTGGGATAGGACCAGACCAGAGGATGGCCAGAGAGGGGGACGCATCTGGGCCTGCGTCCCCCTCAAAGCCATGCCCACTGCTCTTTCCTGGTCATCCCTGGAGCTGACATAATGAAATGTGCCTGCAGAAGAGAATGAGAAAGTGGAAGACTCTCCTTTTCCCACCAGTTGGGGTCTTTCTGAGCAAGGAAGGAGAAGCAGGGTGGGTTTGCTCATTCCCCTCGGGGAGACTGAGGCAGAGACACTGGTGAGAGGACAAGGACCCGTGGAGGAGGCTGAAGACTGAGAGCAGGTGGTCCCTGCTAGAGAACTCCAGAAACAGCTGCAGAGCGGCCCTTCAGCCTTGACATGTTCACACAGACTTGCCCGTCCCAGACACTCAAACGCTGCTAGCTGTGGGGCTCTGGACAGGCTCCATCATGTCTCCTCTCTTCACTGTGGGACCAACCCTTAGAGCCCAGGGAATAATGGATCCAAAGATGCCTCCCCTTCAAGCTCAGTCAGACAGGCAACAGTGTATTGGGTTCAAAAGCTACCTCACCAGCCCTGAGTCCGTACTGATGACTTTACAGACACCAGTTTCTGCTATTCTCACCACAACCCTGCAAAGCAGGCACCACCCTCGCAGTAATATTCCAGATGGGGAGAGGGTGGCTGAGAGGCTAGGTCGCCTTTCAGGGCCAGAAGATGGGTACGCAGATACCAGGGTACACGTAAGCGTGCGTGCCCACACAAAATCGGCTCATGTGTATGTGGGCACACATCCCAACAGGCAGGGTGATGGCCTGATGTGCCTGTCCAGTTTCTCTGAGTCAAGGAGCCAAGAGGGTGCCCCAAGTCTCCTGGAGAGTTGGTGCAGAGGTAAGTGACAAAGGCCATGGGAAGGTACTGACCTGGGTCTCCAGGGTGATCGGTGGACTTGGATGAGGGTCCTGTGGGAAGAGAGGAGAAAACACACATAAGCGATGGGCAAAACTAAACCTACCAACCCAGCCAGCATCATTTTCCAACGAAGCGAGATCTCTTCCGTGTTTTACTATCTCCCCCATTCCATGACTCATGAGCTTGGCCCATCCCCAGTCTCCCCCCAACTTCCTCCCACGCCCCGATGATTAAGGAGGCTCAAGGTTTTCATTAAGAGGTTAAGGGGACACCTGCATGGAGATCATGCAAAATGACCAGATGTAAGGAAACAGGAAAGAAAGCATGCTCGTCCATTATCTCCAAGTGTGTTCATATCCTCTACACGAAGGAGCGGATGGATCCGTAAGAGGATTAGAAATAAACTTGAAAGACTAGAGAGTCCCGATTAGGGGCAAGGCCACCAATGTGTGTCTGGTCTTGGAAAAAATGAGGGAAGGAAAAGAGAGACAGAAAAAGAAGAGCTTAATTCCTGGTTTTCTAGCACATTCCAGTGGGCTGGGGAAGAGACTTCTCAGGATTGAGAAGGCCAGAGAAAAGTCCTATTCACCTGCTCCCCACAAAAGACAACTGACAGGAAATGCTTGGTGGTAATGTCGCGGGTCATTAAACATGAACTCTCTAGGTGGGGGGCAGGGTGGGTAGAGGAGGGAGGGCTGGATGGGGAGGAGGTAGTGGTTTTCGGCAAGGGGTTTCTAAGGAAAACAGGAAACGCAGGACATAAAGGCTATTTTTCTCAGCACCATGTCCACTCTGAAGTGAACCCCCTTGGATTCATGGTTCTGGGAAAGTAACTTCAAGCTGCCCCTTACAGAGAATGGGCATGATTTCTGGGCCCTGAGGGCAAGCTCAGGTTGGAAGCTTTGCTTTATGCAAGCCGACTTTCCAACACAGGGTTCTAGGAAGCCATGCAACGAGCAACCCATGGCCTATGGCGTGAATGAGAAGCAAGTGTAGGAATCGCGCTGCATTTGTCCCTCTGTGGTCTGACTTCTTTTTTTTTTTTTTTTAATTTTATTATTTGACAGAGAGAGAGAGAGATCACAAGTAGGCAGAGAGGCAGGCAGAGAGAGAGGGGGAAGCAGGCTCCCCACTGAGCAGAGAGCCTGACTTGGGGCTCGATCCCAGGACCCAGAGATCATGACCTAAGCTGAAGGCAGAGGCTTAACCCACTGAGCCAACCAGGTGCCCCGTGGTCTGACTTCTTTCACTCAACATAATATCCTCAAGGTTCATCCACGTTGTCACAGATGGCAGGATTCCCTTCTTTTTTAAGCCCGAATAACATTCCATTTTGTGCATCTGTCACGTCTTCTCAATCCAGTCATCCATCCGTGGACATGTAGGGTTGCCTTCTGACCTTGGTTCTTGTATGGCTTCAACAAACACGGGAGGGCAAATGTCAGGATTCCACTTCTATGAAGAATCCAGAATCATCAAACTCATGGAAGCAGAGAGTAGAAGGGTGACCGTCGGAGGTTTGGGGAGAGGAAATGTGCTACCCAACAGATGCGAAGTTTCAGTCATGCAGAATGAACCAGCTCTAGAGCTCAGCTGTGCGACATCGTAGCTGTTGTTAACAACACTGCATTGTACACATAAACTTTTCTTAAGAGAGTAGATCTCATACTGTGTTCTTACTAAATTAAAAAAAAAAAAAAAAGGAAGTGTAGAAAAATTAGAACATTTTAAACCCCTATCCTAGGTGAACAGATAACTCACTTTCTTGATGACTCCTCTGTGGTATCTTTATAATGACGCCAAAGTCATTCTGAGCTCAAGATGAGGGGTTCCTCTCCCCTGATTCCAGTTCTGAATCTAGCTCCTAGTAGTTCTCCAATGGAACAGTTCTCTAATGGTACAGCTCCAGAACATCTAATTCTAATTTTCATACTCATGCACAGAATATTCCTCAGACCCAGGAAGGTATGGACTGGAGCCCTCCTCCCACTCTCTGGACATTGCAGCCTTGGCCCAGAGAGGAACTTGGAGAAGTCCTGAAAATATTTTAGGCTGTAGTAGCTCCTTCATAAGGGTGAAGAAACGGGAGCTCTGTGGCTGAGAACCTTCGCTGTGCCATTCAAATGAGCTGGCTTGTTTAAGCCACTCTTCGCGGAGTTCACTCTCGCCAGCCTCTTCATCCTCCCATGCAGGGAGGGAGACTTAACCCTGTTCTTCCAGAATCTCTGTGACAAGCAAGCGTACTGGACGGGACCCATGTTTGTCTTTGGGAGGCAAGGCCGTCCTCTCTGGTCTGCGAGGTCTTCAGCTCCTGTCAGTCTGTGCATCTGTCTCTCTGGCCATTCAGATTCATCTAGATTCCACCACAAGATAAGAAGCTTCCTCTCAGTCTCAAACATTGGCCTCATTCTCAAGCGGGATCCTAGTGGAGCACTGCACTGGGGGGCTGGGTGCCCGCCCCGACTGACCAAGCTGTATTTCACAGCCTATTTGGCTATGGCTTAGGGTTTATGCTTCACTGCTCAGAATCCTGAAGGGGCAGAGAGGGGAGACTGCCCTCCTGAACCCCTAAGAACAACTTCATGGGAAAGATGGTCCTTGGGAAACCACAGAAAACTGTCAACTGTGTTGACAAAGCCCAGAGCCTGATCCTTAGATAAAATAAAGCACCAACCCTTTATTTGGTATTCCAGGATCAGAAGCCCTACTGGTACATGGTCAGGGGTCCAATCCTATGTATTTTGCATGTTATGGACCTAGCCAGGAAGAAGACTGAGTATTCCAAGTGATCTGGTCCTTACCACTCAGGGCTCACTTGCCAACAGAGTGTTGCCCCTCTCCGTCTGTGCACATTCAGGATAGAAGACTTTCCCTACAGAGACGCCATCCAGAAGATTCTGGGTATGACTATATATCGGTGAGGTCTCCCTTTCAGCAACATCCTCCTTAATTGGAAAGGCTAACGAAGTGGAACCGGGTCAATGATGCTGTCTGCCTAATCCATCGTGTCTGTCTACACTGGGACTCTTTGGTTTACAGTAGAGTAAATTCCTGTCTGTCGGGGAAAGGCTCCTGGAGACCAAAGGGGAATTTGCAACATGCTCGGAGGCTACAGAGTGCTTGTGGAATCTAAATGCAGGTACTGGGAGCTACAGAACTGCTTTAAGCAAGGGAAGCTCTTTCATATCATCTACTGCAATGACTCAGATGGGGAAGTCAAATAGGGAACCAGGGGAACCAGGCCGACTGATGTAGTAGCCTGCATTCTTTACCACGCCCTAGAGCCACACCCTCTGGTCTTAGGACTCTGCATTTCCTTGCAGAGGGTTCTTCCCCAACCCTTGACCTTGGGCTTGCCCCTGTGATCTGCTATGTCCAAGGGGGTGGTGAGCAAAAAGGACAGAAGCCTAAGCTTGAAATACTCTTGCGGGATTGAGCAGGATCTCTTGCGTTTTTGCCATCATCACAAGAACAACATGCTCGAGGTAGCCCGCTGGTCCGAGAAGGAGGGGACACACATGGAACAGAACTAGACCCAACATGCAACCTGAAGCGCAGCCCAGCCTTGATCAGCCACCTTCAGGCACATACAGAATGAGTTTCAAGGTGATTTGTTACACAGCCAGTACTTTGGCAGTAACAGATACACTCTAAAGACTGACCCTGAGAGAACCCCACATAATGTACAAGCCCTCCAGCCTTGGGAACAAAAGGACACATACTCTCCCTCAGCCTGCCCATCAACCCCAAGAACCTGGAATAACTATAGTGTGTAACTAGGATTTAGAACCTACTAAGCACCACACTCCATGTGAGCTGGACATTATGCCAAGCAAGGGAAAAAGCTCAACCACTATGATCTTATACTATAAATGAGTTAGCTTATACCCATCTTCACCAAATGTACCGGTCCATCTGAATTTCTTTAAATGCCATTACAAAAACGGTAATGGAAATGATTTGTCAGAGTACTCTCACCCTAAGACAAAGACAGTTTCCATTCTTCCGGTTCATTCCCAACTTTATCCCACAGGCATTATTACTTGACCAAGGTTTGCAACACTCATGAACACTCGCAATAACTAGTAACATACTATGCTGATTAAGGGATGGCTAATAACTTTAAGTTCTTACCATGTTCCAGGCACTGGCTTAACCTCACACATGTGTCATTCCTCTGACTCCTTGTAACAAGCCTGTGAGGTAGATACTACCATTATTCTCATTATACAAATGGGAAAACTGAGGACCAGAGAGATTGAGTAACCTATACAAGGTGCTGAAGCCTGCACTGGACCCCAGGGCCCTGCACTTGACATCCCTGTGCTCCGCGATTTTACAGTAGCCCTACTGGAGAGCACAAGTCTAGCCCAGACAGAGTAATCCTGCAATCTGGAGAGTGTCTACTAGAAGGAAGGACATTCATGGCAAATCAGCAGCAGCACCTTAACTACAAGAATCCTTCCTAAAAAAAGGTAGCAGACTTGGTTGATAGAAATTACCACAAGTGCCGGGACTGAAAACAAAACACTGCCACCTCGCTGCAGCATGGTACCAAATCCATCCACACCTATTCATGGAGTTCCGACACAGTCGCTAGCATTTCTGCCTGGTGGGCACCGGGAGGGAGCCAGAAAGGAGTTTATAGAGCAGCTCCGTGTACACTCCTATTCCCAAAGCTAACTGTTTAAATAATAGGCGGGGGTCTCAGTACAGATCCTGGAGAAATGAAACTTGCTGGCCCCTCATGAGTCTTGCTTGTGAGATCAGGAAGCCAGACTCATATAATTTTGAGCCCATCGAGGCCAAAAGCCTCATTTTAACAGGCAATGAAGCTTTCGTAAAGAGAAGAGAGAGAAGAGAAATTCCATTATCATTCCAAGCATGCATTGAACATTTTTTACTCCCTTGGTTGGTGCTGAGCCCTGAACCTGGCCTCAACCACTGAAAGAGGTGTTCTCTTTCTGCGCTTTTAAGATCTTGTATGATAGCGTTTGCTGTTGGGTGGTAAGCAATGGCTTTGAAGGGGAGGGGACAATCCTGTGACTCAAGTCTTCAGAGCCAGACTTCCCCACTGGTCCCATCAAGTCGGTCCAACCATCACACAGATGCACGCAGGAGGACCCTTCAGAAGGCTGGCATGGCCCCCACTCCTGGAAAGCCCTCTAATGGGCTCTACAGAAGTAGAAGTTTCCCCCATCAGGAGACTGTGCCTTACTCTCAGTCACCATCAAACACCAGGTGCCTCGGGAAATGCAAGGAACTCTTTATGGGTTCTGAGATGGAAAGAAACAAGATCTCACCAACAGCATTCTGCCTGCTGTAGATCACCCAGGGAAGACCACCAAGTGGAAGCTGAGTTTGGATACCAACCCAGAGACCCTGTCTCTGTCACTCGTAGATTCTGTCACTCATATTAATGGACCAGTATGAGGCCTAGAAAGATTATGCAGAGGGAAATAGTGTAGGTTTGGGGTTGAAATCCTGCGTGACTTGTTTATTACTTGGGCTGCCATAACAAAAAATACCCCAGAATGGGTTGCCAATGGGACAGAAATGTACTTTTCCATAGTTCTGGAGGCCAGAAGTCCACGATCAAGGCGTCAGCATTGTCTGCTGGGGCCTTTCTCTGTGGCTTGTAAAAGCCCACATTCTTTCTCAGTGTGTCTTCACATGGTCTTTCTCCATGTCTCTGAGCGTCTCTGGTGTCTCCTTGATGTCTAAATCTTTCTTATGAGGACACCAGTCAGACTGGATCAGGACCAAGCCTCCAGACCTCATAGGAACTTCATACGTTCTGTAAAGGCCGTGTCCCCAAACACAGTGATATTCGGAGGTGCTGGGGTTTGGCAGTTTAGCAGATTGACAATCCTTGGTAGACCTGTGATCTCGGGCAAACTTCTTAGCTCCTGTGGGCTCTACTTGTCTCATCCACACAATGTAAACAGGAAGGACCATATTCTCCAACAGAGCTACTACAAGAAGGCATAGAATTTACTATCTACGGCTCTTTTATCCAAGTTTTTAAAAAGCACTAATAAATAATGATACTAAATAAGAGGTGGAAACCTGGACTATGTTACACAGACCCAGATACATTTTGAAAATGGGATATCACTAGGGCGCCTGGGTGGCTCAGTGAGTTAAGTGTCTGCCTTTGGCTCAGATCATGATCTCAGGGTCCTGGGATCAAGCCCCACATCAGGCTCCTTGCTTACCAGGGAGCCTGCTTCTCCCACTGCCTGCCACTCCCCCTGCTTGTGCTCTCTCTCTGTCAAATGAATAAATAAATAAAATCTTAAAAAAAAGAAAAAGAAAAAGAAAAAGAAAATGGGATACCACTGACATCATGGGTCACCCTTGATGGCAGATAAAACCAGGTATTTTAAATGTCTGGCGTATGATTACACACTCAAAAATCACCTCCCCTTTGTTTTCTTCTTCCAGGCTTTTGAAAGCTAAGACATACCTTTCTGCACCCAACCGACTAAACCGCAATTTTTCCAAACGGCCAGTTATTGTCGATGCCAGCTGCACCGATCCCATGCGACAGCAGTGAAATGGGGAAATGTAGCTATATCGTTGTCTGGGCGTATTTGGCGCCAAGTATGTGAAATTCTTGCAACTCTGGAAGGTATCATCCTCCCCAATTCATAGATCAGATGAACTCCAACTCGGGGGGAGAATCTGCTCAAAAATACAGGTCTAAGAAGGGACGGAGCCAAGACTGGTGCTTAGGTTTGGAAGTTGCCAGAAACTGGCACCCGAACCAATATCCTGGTGTTTCCAAAAGCTTGAACTTAGTGAAATCACAATCTCTGGGCAAGGAGCCAAAGAATCTGCATTCTTATTAAACAGCCTTGGGGGATTCTTCTGTATACTGAAGCTTGAGAAGCCCCGTACTGGGCATGGGTAATACAAGATGGAAAGCATCCAAGGTGACACACAGCCCATGAGAAACTGGGAACAGGACCTCTCTCTCCCCTCTCGTGCTCACACTCTGCATCCCCCAAGAAATGTCTATCATGGTGTGTCATTGTCTGGGCTGCTAGAACAGCTGGGTGGCTTAAACCCAAAAGAAGTTTATTTCTTGTTGTCCTTCAGGTCCAGGAGGTCCAACACCAAGCTGCTGGCAAGTTCAGTGTCTGGTTCATAGTCCGCTTTCTCCTTGCTGTGCGCCTTCACCTAGAAGAATGAGTGAGGGAGCTCTCCAGTGTCCCTTCTAAAATGGTGCTTGTCACATTCTTGAGAGCTCTGCCCTCAAGAGCTCACCACCCATCTCCTAATACCATCATCTTGGGGGTCACGATTTTAACATGTGAACTTGGTGGTGTGTGGGGTGGGGGCAGGACACACCATTCAGTCCACAGTGGGATACAAGGTATGTTCTGCTCCTTCCCTTCCCTCCATGCATATGGTGATGGTCTCCCTCCTGCCCCAGAAATCCTATCAAGCTCCCTCTTCTTTCCAAAGTCCCCTCCCCAGGCATGTGTGGCTCCTTTCGACTCCTTCTCAGGGTTCTAGATACAGCCATCAAGGTGCCTGCAACAATGGGGCTTTTTCTCAAGTTGCCCCTCTGGGATTTCACAATGAGCTTAACTCCTGTCGGTGGCTCCTGGGAAGACCACTGGGCACGTGCATGGCGGGTGGCATTGGTCGACGAGGGAGGGATGCCGACAGCACAGAAGTCCCCTTGTTCTCTGAGAAAGGCTGTATTTGGAATGCGAATGTCAGCCAGAATCACACAGTGCTCACCTTGTTGGAAAATGCCAACTCATCTATCGGTAAGACCGGGAGGAAAACAGAAACCCCACTGACAGGTCAAGGGCACGCTCACCGCTTTACCGATACGGCGGCAGATCGAGTCAGGCCCTTAAAACCAGAGTGGGGGTTGGGAGGGGTTTCCTCGCTCTATCATCTGTCTCTGGTTTTCAAAGTCTTCAGCGTTTGCAGGCCTCTTTACTACTCTGCATTCTCGCCACGTCTTTTTTAGCCTACTCCCCAGAACTGAGCAACAGAACCTCAAGAAAAAGTTCAGGCCTTTAGAAGTCAGTTCATTACCTACAGCCTTGGAAGATATAAGAAGCCACAGGGGCGTGGAAACATGGGAACGATTTTATTGCTTCTCTAGGCTGCCATGTGCATCTCTGAGAACAAAGGGTTACCAAAAATCTCAGCCACTGTACATAACACTCTGTTCTGAGTGAGTCTCAAGAGGTTCTGTGATTCTTTGCAAAGCACACAAGATTACGATTCTTGGAACTACAGGGTTTTGAATAGACCTACCTGAAAGACGAGAAGCTTGCGGGTCTAAAGGGTTTAGATGGGGTGGCTGGTAGGGGGCCTCTGGAGGATTCATGGTGGGTGGTATTTTGGGGCCAGTAACACTGATGGAAGATTTGAAATTGTTACCAAGTTCCTAACCAGGGTACTTCACATACAACCCCAGATTTCTCACTTCTCTTTTTAAAAATGAGAGATTTAGCAACATGAGACATGCATTTCTCCGAGAGAGCAAGGTTCCTGGTGGAGTGGCTGCTGCCTGGTCCCTGTACGCAACTATGCCTGTCACTTCCATTGATTAATGCCATTTGCCCAGGATCACACGGCTGATCAGTATCAACAATAATCAGAAGAGGCATCCAAATTGGCAAAGAAGAAGTCAAACTATCACTCTTTGCAGATGATATGATACTTTATGTGGAAAATCCAAAAGACTCTATTCCAAATCTGCTAGAACTTGTATAGGAATTCAGTAAAGTGTCAGGATATAAAATCAATGCACAGAAATCAGTTGCATTTCTATATACCAACAACAAGACAGAATAAAGAGAAATTAAGGATTCAATCCCATTTAAAATTGCACCCAAAACCATAAGATACCTAGGAATAAACCTAACCAAAGAGGCAAAGAATCTGTACTCAGAAAACTATGAAGTACTCATGAAAGAAACTGAGGAGAATACAAAGAAATGGAAAAATGTTCCATGCTCATTGATTGGAAGAACAAATATTGTGGAAATGTCTATTATACCTAAAGCAATCTACACATTTAATGCAAACCCTATCAAAATACGGTCAATGTTTTTTAAAGAAATGGAACAAATAATTCTGAAGTTTGTATGGAACCAGAAAAGACTTCGAATAACCAGAGGAATGTTGAAAAAGAAAGCCAAAGTTGGTGGTATCACAATTCCAGACTTCAAGCTCTACTACAAAGCTGTAATCATCAAGACAGTATGGTACTGGCACAAAAAAAGACACAGATCAATGAAACAGAATAGAGAGGCAGATAGACCCTCAACTCTATGGTCAACTAATCTTTGACAAAGCAGAAAAGAATGTCCAATGGAACAAAGACAGTCTCTTCAACAAATGGTGCTGGGAAAATTGGACAGCCACATGCAGAAAAATGAAAAGGACCGTTTTCTTATACCATACACAAAAATAGACTCCAAATGGATGAAGATCTGTATGTGAGACAAGAATCCGTTAAAGTCCTTGAGGAGAACACAGGCCACAACCTCTTTGACCTCAGCCACAGCAGCTTCTTCCCAGAAACTTCACAAAAGGCAAGGGAAGCAAGGGCAAAAATGAACTATGGGGACTTCATCAAGATTAAAAGCTTTTGCACAGCAAAGGAAACAGTCAACAAAACCAAAAGACAACTGACAGGATGGGAGAAGACATTTGCAAATGACATATCAGAAAAAGGGGACAGTATCGAAAATCCATAAAGAACTTATCAAACTCAACACCCAAAGAACAAATAATCCAATCAAGAAATGGGCAGAAGTCATGAACAGACACTTCAGCAAAGAAGACATCCAAATGGCCAACAGACACATGAAAAGTGCTCCACATCACTCGGCATCAGGGAAATACAAATCAAAACCACAGTGAGATACCACCTCACACCAGTCAGAATGGCTAAAATTAACAAGTCAGGACATGACAGATGTTGACAAGGATGTGGAGAAAGGGGAACCCTCCTACACTGTTGGTGGAAATACAAGCCTGTGCAGCCACTCTGGAAAAGAGCATGGAGGTTCCTCAAAAAGTTGAAAACAGAGCTACCCTATGACCCAGCAATCGCACTACTGGATATTTACCCTGAAGATACAAATGCAGCGATCCGAAGGGGCATATGCACCCGAATGTTTATAGCAGCAATGTCCACAATAGCCGAACTCTGGAAACAATGTAGATGTCCATCAACAGATGAATGGATAAAGAAGATGTGGGGTATATATACAATGGAATACTATGCAGCCATCAAAAGAAATGATATCTTGCCATTTGTGACAACGTGGATGGAACTAGAGGGTATTATGCTGAGCGAAATAAGTCAATCAGAGAAAGATAACTATCATATGATCTCCCTGATATGAGGAATTTGAGAGGCAATGTGGGGGGCTTAGAGGGTAAGGAAGGAAAAAATGAAACGATGTGATCAGGAGAGAGACAAACCATAAAAGACCCTTAATCTCACAAAACAAACTGAAGATTGCTGGGGGGTGAAGGGGTAAGGGATGGGGTGGCTGGATGATGGACACTGGGGAGGGTATGTGCTATGGTGAGTGCTGTGAAGTGTGTGAGCCTGATGATTCACAGACCTGTACCCCTGGGGCTAATAATACATTAAAACATATATATGTTAATAAAAAAATTTAAAAAAACAATAATCAGAAGAGTAGCTAACATCGGCTCTCATAATGAATGTAAGACAGCGTCCTAAGTGGGTTGTAAAAACAAGCTCTTTCAAACCTCATAACAATGTAGGTGTGAACAGCTCCATTTTACAGATGGTACAACAGGCTCAGAGAACACAGTGACTTGCTCAAAGTCACGTGTCAGTCAGTCGCAGAGCCAGGATTTAGACCAGGCAGCCCCGCTCCCATGGCTACCCTTTTGGACCATGAAGTTACACTGCTTTCCAGGAGGACAAACACACTGTGAACTGGAATCACTAAACCAGAGTTCATGGTTCTAGGAGCAGCTCACGGTTCTAGGAGTAGCTCACCCTAAGAAGCCTTAGGGAGCAGAGAACTAGATCACATGCTCCTCATACCGGATCTTCCCATCTCCTTGCTGAGGGTCTTCAGGCTAATTCCTTATCACAATAATCATAAGAATAACCAACTCCGATGGACAATGTGAAGACCAACTTGGACGGTAGAGCACAGCCTGCTCAGTCCTGGTGTACAGTAGGCAAGCCAAAAATGTCAGTTCCTCTTGGATGGCAGTGACTATCACTCTGCTGTGTTCTGCTTTTTTTCAGAGTTCAAAGGCATTTCAGACCAGAAACAAGACACGCCACATGCCAAGATAAATCTGAGAAAAACAGCCTCCACCCAACACAGCTGGGCAAGAGGTGCTGGTAGATTCCTCCCAGGGTTCCACATCCTTCTGAAGCTGGCCACCTGGGCTTTGTGTGGACATAAGCCTTCCTCAAAGCTGGGAACACAAGCCGCAACTCCAGCTCAGCCCAATAATTAGCTCTTCCCCAGGCACAAGCCGTGGCACCTACCAATTTTGCACCCACTTGCTGTGGTCACCAAGATGGAAGGCGGCCCACTGGAACCAATGCTATCAAGTGTCCTACAAACACTGTCCAGGGTTCCAAAGACACTAAGCTTTATTCTACAGTTTCTGGGGCTACTGGGTGGGTTTTCTGTCCCATGAGGAAACCCAGGATCCAAGAAGAGACTTAGAGGTACAGGATAGGTGAGCAGCACCTTCCTACATGGTGCCCAAGGTGGAGATCACCAAGCAAGTACTTGGGCCTCAAAGTCTTAATACAGGTCTATAAGCAGACATTACCAATGGATTCCCACTCCTAAGGGATGAAACTTATTTCTGTCCCTGACCTCAATCAAACCCTTCCTTTTCTGGTGAGGAGCAGGATATCGATGATGGAGTGAATTTCCTAAGGGCCACATGCAGTTTCTATCAAAACCTGTTCCAGAACCCAAGGTTCTTGGTACCAAATCCTGGGTTTATCCCTTTCTGCCAAAATAAACTTCTAAGCATGTCCATCCTGCCTTTTCTTCATTGTCTCTTCTTCCCCTCCCTCCTCACAAGAGCCTCTAACCAGGACATCTTTTGTTCAAAGGACAGCATATCCCAGCTCTGGGAAAACTGATTCTGCAGCGCTTCTGGTCTGGTGCACTTCCAAGAGGCCACACACAGACCTGCTGATTCAAGCCATGAGGGGAAACCAATCCCAGGATGCTTGGCACAGGGTGGGGAAGGGGAGGGTTTTGTCACGGTTGCAGAAGCCGATGGCCTCAGCTCCAGGCTGTGCTGCAGAATGGGGGAGCCTCCTTCCTAGACTGGAAGAGATGGTGGACAGGCAAACGTGCAGAGAACAGAGGGGCAGAGGGCTCCTACAGTGAGAGTCAAGGTCAAAGTCAGGAGGTTTTAGTGGGGAGAGACTCAGTGCCTCCTTCCTGCCTCTTGGCCGCCTCCTCGGCTTCCCAATGATCACGATGGTTGGATGACAATGATGGCACTGATGACGATGAGCATTAAGATACCTATCACGAAAATCCTTATGAAGCACCACACGTAGCAATTCATTAATTAAATAAATCCTCACCCCATCCTCATAGGGTAGCGACTACAGGATGGCCATGGAGTCTGGAAACACAGATGATTTCATATTATGCTCTTACCTTTGGGAGATGCCCTTGATAACAATGTATTTGCCTGTTTCCGGACTATGGACACCCAGTAGTACCACCATTGCTAATTTACTGAGGAGAAAACAGAGGCCCAGGAAGGTAATAAGACTTGCCCAGAAACTGCAGAAACAGGCCTGCTGAACCTTCTTCCTATCCTCATGGAAGTTAAAAAAAAGTAACCAAAATACTCCAGAGTGGTATGGTTTGCCTTACACGGTGCATAGCACTTGAACATTTTTTTTTCCCACTAGTTGCCTACCTTCAAAAATTGGGTGATTTCACAATACCCAGATTTCTGGCTCTTCCTAAAGTGTCAGAAGATCTGGCCAGGTGGGCATGCCGGTTGGCATGGCTACAGCCAGAGCCAAATAGCTGGTTCTTCCTTAAGGTGGGTACACAACCTCCCCTTGGCCATGACCCTCACCCTACCCACTGGGGCTGGCCTGAGCTTGTGACCTGCCCCCCCCAATCTCTTAACCACTGCAGTTTACTGATCCCCCCAAAGGAAGGTACCATTTTACCCCATGAATGGCTTAGTCAACATGACCACACCCTCTCTTCCAGTCCCAAAAAAGGAAAGTTCTAGATGACAGAACTGGAAAGATGAAAGAGAAAAGCTCTAGTAATCCATAAGTAAGTTTAACATGGTGGTTTCCTCATTTATAAGCTTCTACCTGGAGTTCAGCACTCTGGACTTTCCCTGGGGTGGTGGGACCAGGCAGGGGACGTGGCGGTGGGGAGGGAGGCTTTGGTGTAGGGCACAGAACAGGAAGAGGTTGTTAGAGCCACTGTTTTCTGGCTTCCTGCATGGCCAACTCATACAGCTGCCTGTGAACTGGCTGTTTGTTCCTTGCTGTCCCGGAAGGAAGCGCGCTCATCACCCACGACAACAGAGTTGGCCCCAGGAGCCGAGAACGTGCATGGGGGCTCTGAGCCTGGCTCTCCTTCTGTACAGGGCAACCTCAGAGCTGCTGAGACAGGAAAATGGGAAGAAAGCACAGGCTGGAATACAGCATCCTGCAGGCTCCAGACAAAGCCCCAGCTGGGGGACAGGGAGGAGGAGGAGGAGGCCAGAGGAAGGGGGTCCGGCAGGGCACACGGATTTCATACAATGAGCTCCTTTCATCAATGAATACAGGACTCTCCTCAACACAGTCTCAATGGCTTTGTTTCTGAAACGACCCATTCTACACCCAGAAAGCCAAATTTGCCAGACCCTGTGCCAAGGTCAGGCAAGAGCCTGAGACCCCCAAGCAAGCAGCTACTCAGTACCCCGGAGACGACCACGGTGCCCTGCGCTGCTGGACTGACCCGAAGTCTACAAAGATCCCCTTTTATTTTTATGCTTTTCTGCACCAGGATGCTGGGCAGGGGGGATTGCTCACACGCGTGACATGTTTGGCATAACTGTAGGATCTATTCAGGGTAGTAAGTGCTCCCTTCCCACGAACTTCATCGAGACATCTTTGTTTGCAGAGGGGGCAGGGCAGGACGAGACGGGACTAGAGAAACAAGAGCAAGTTCAAGTCTGCGGTCCCAAGGTGACCAAATTAAAGATGCAGTAGGACACCTTGCCGATGACCCCACAGTGGCCTCTCTTTTGCAAGTGCATTGAGAGTCTCCCCTTCAAGGATTTATTTTGCAGGTAGCAAAGAGCCAACTGGGCGCCTGGGCGAAGTATTCCGTTCCGGCGTGTTTGTTTAGCCCACACAATGCCTTCAGTAGGAAAACATTCAGTCTGATGTGAGCGCCTAATACTCGGGAAGTTTCATGTAAAACTGCAAAGTCCTGGCATTTCTTGGAAAATCGGGAGACCTGGCCACATGAACCCATCATCTTCACAAGACACCAGTGGTCTGGATCTGGGGAGCAGCTGTCTCCCATGGAAGGGACATGTTCCTGCAGTCTGCCTGGCCCCCAGGCATCCTTCTCTTCCTAAGGTGGCCTGGTAGCCGCCATGGACCCTGGACTCTGCCATCTCTGATTTGTGAAGCCCCAACGCTCTCAGCGAAGGCCCTGGGATTAGAGAGAAATATAGGATCTGGATTGTAGGCTGGTTGTAAAGCAAAGTTGGTTACGAACTCCCAGGACAATATGACTTAAGAAGCACAGTTGAGCACACATCCAAGAACACTGGGTCAGGAGCGGAGCCCACTCCCACAAGTAGGGGTTGGGGGCTCTATCCTCTTCGCTCCCTGCAATATACTATTTTGACAACTGGTCCTGCTTTCTCAAGACCAAGTCTGATTTTCTTTTGTTTTTATATTTAATCAAGTCCTGCGGGTACTACATGGACAGCCCTCGGTACATTCCTACATTCTTACTGAACCCAAATCAGCTGAAAGTGGAGTTACTTGGGATGTAGAAGATGAACGCTCAGAACCCAGCCAACTCAGGAGTTGTGGGTTTTCCTAACTGCACGTCAAGTTCCTGCTGCAAAGATGACCCCTGGGGGTGGAAAGGCCGAGCAGAAGCAGAGGAGCTCCACGGACGGATCAGCTCACAGCAGGGAAAGCAGAAGAGAAGTTCCTCTGGAGGGGATGGAGAGCGTATCTGGTGAGCTACGGTCTCCCACAAAGATATTGAAATGAAATGAAATGAAATGAAATGAAATGAAATGAAATGAAATGAAAGCAAGCTCCCCATTTCTCCAAAGCCATCAAGACTCCAGAGAAATAAGGCACACCCCTCCGTGGTGATAGTGCCGGGTTATTACAGCTTTTCTAGGTCCAAGGGTAGACACAGGTTTCTTCCATTTGCTTCTGCTGTATGGAACCTGGACCATTATTCATTCTCTAGCTCACATAGAATCGTGTGTTTGTGCCAATAGGCACACACGTGCAAACGTCTGTGGGCATTCCCATGAATGAAGGGGTGGTCTCTCCTGCACAAGGTCCTCCAAAAAGCTGCAGTGGAATCTGTTGCTCGACATCCCTCCTTTTGGGGAATCCCCTCTGAGTCACTGCACTCCTGATACTAATTTCAAATGTCTACGGTGGGAAGGGGAAGCCCACTCTGGGAGAGATCCCACTGAGCAGACTTTTATTTCTGTGACATAAACAAAAAAGAAGAAAAGGGATAGCAGGCAGTATTTTATTTCTGCACTTCGCATTTAGTTGTAATTACTCATGCAGGAACATCTTTAAACACCAAAAGGGGGGAAATGTTACAGTTGCTCTGATTTCACATGCTAACTGTATTTACATGCTAACAGCATTTCTCAGGGACAATTATCTTATTACTAGTGCACTAATCTTTTCAATCTTTTCAACACAGTTTACAGCTGCAGACTTCAAAAATTAAGGCTAATTAAGACCCTGTTTTTCAGCAGGTATGGTAAACTACTTACACATTTCAACTCAGTAAAAGAAAACCGGTACGGGGAGAGTGTTTGAAGGGGGCAGGCACAGTGTCAAAGAGAGATAGGAGAGGCTGTGTGGCTTCCATTAATCACAGGGCTAAAGCGCTCCCACTGCATTGTGGAATCCAGCAGACAAGTTGCATCCATGGAGGGACCCGCAGATATCAGGACCAAGGACAGCTGGCTTGGCCCATTCAAGGGGAAAGTGCCTATTTCCAGTTCTGGTATTCCCCCCGGGTGACTTCTGCCCAGCAGCAGGTGGAGAACTTGGACACTGGGTCAGTTTACCTGAGCACAAACATGGGCTTGGTGGATTACCGTGCTTGATCCTGAGCAAGTGACTTAACATCTTGGTGCCTCAATTTCCCCATGTGAAATACTAATAACACCTACCCCTCAGGCCTGCTAAGAGGACTGACTGAATTCACATTTGTAAAGCACTTAGAATAACGTCGGGTTCACAATAACCATCCAATAAGTATTTCTTTTAAAACATGTGGGCTATAAGGGCTCATCACTGGTGGCCATAACATACCTAAACAACATCTGTTTCCCAACATGTTCTTGACCTCATGCAATCACACCGCATTATGAGCCATTTGAGGACTGCTAATATATAATCATAGCTGTATTTATTGTGTCTGTTTGCAATGCATTCTCCAATTACTCGTCCTGCGATCTCATTAGCTGCCATATAAAACCAGCACTTCGGATCATTCAGGGTTATTTTTTGTTTCATTTTACAGCACAGGGAAGCAGACCTGTCTCTGAAGGGCTATTATGGGAACACGGATTTGCGGCCGAACCCCTCAGACCACAAGCATGGCCCATGCATCCCTGGTTCCAACATCTGTGGAGCTGCTCATCAGCTCCTCACCCTGCCTGGACTGGTAAGGGTCCCTGAGCACCTGCTGTGTGCTTCGACCTGGACTTGGCCCATCTATAGCCCCATCTGTTTGAACTCTCAAACCAACCCTGTGAGTGGATACTGAGGCACAGGAATGTGGAGGAGGTAACTCTGCCCCCATTTCACAGATGAGGAGATTGAGGCTTTAAACAACTCTTGGATGACTGCTCAACTTGCTAACAAAACAAAGTTGCAATGTGGCACTAATAATTAACAATCTTTCATTCCATGTTTCCTTAAGCTAGCTGGGTCTCTCTTGTCGAGGTGATTACTGCACTAACAAAATGAATGTTAACAACCACCACCCACACCAACTATGGTACCTGCAGGCACTATTCTAAGCCACTGACATGGTTAACTCAATCCTTGGAACAACCTTTGAAGACATGGACTATGATTAGCCTCTATCTTACAGCACTCAGAGAGGTTATCCAAGATGTCCAAAGTCACATCGTTGCAAAGTGTTGGAGCCAGAATTTTACCAAATTCAGGAGATCTGGCTCCAGGTCCCCTGCTCTTGAATACTCTGAAATGGAGCCTCTCATAAAGCATGTAAAATTCCATAACTGTTGCCTTTTCAGCAAACACGTAAGGTATGACAGGCTGGACAGAATACGGATGGATCAATTCAGTCAACATACATTGAACTGATAACAAAATCAGTGATTTAGTCACGTTTGTGACACATGCTGCCCAAGAGGAGGACGTAGGGAGGACACCAAACAGGAACTTCAACTATGGCAGGCAAATGAGGAAAGTTCTTTCAAGAATGGAAAATTAAAGTAGCCTTCAAAGAAAGAGCAAGGATCAACTTACCCGAGATGGGAAAGTGAACAAGCATTTTAGGCAGGAGGAACAGCATTAACAAAGGCTTGGAGCTACAAAGGGACACATCATTTTTAAGGAACAAAGAGAAGAAGCCTGAGCCTAGAATGCTGAGGAGGGGCACAGGTGACATGGGACAATCTGGTGCAAGGGCTGAGCCACAGAATCCCTGGGGGTCCAAGGAGTTTGCCTTTTATCCCAAGAGCAGCAGGGAATCACAGATGAGGTTCCCGTACAGAGTGACCTGCATCTCCCCCAGAAACCAGCTTTCAGTCCTAAAACCTAGATCATATTTACATGACTTTACACCGTCGGATCCAAAGGTACCTCTGAAAACCAACTCAGTGGACCAACACACTGAAAATTTTCAAGATGAGTTTCAAGTGGTTTCTACTTCCCATTTTTAGGGATGAGAACATATCCCACACTGTCTCAGCCATCGGTTGCTACTACCTACCATGCTTTTACAAATGATTCAATCCTCATTACCATTACACACAGAAAAAAACTCAAGTGATATGTTGCAGCATATTAAAGTCTGATAAAATATCTTCTGTCTAAAAAAAGAAAGACCCCCCAAAAAAAAAAAAAAGATCAATCTCAGTTAGACAAACATCAATTTACAACACTGAGTTCTATGGCTTATGTAAATGCCATGGGCATTTGTAGGTTGAAAGAGATAAAGAGCAAAAACAGCGCTCTGCAACACACACGCATAAAGCATAAAGACCACTTCCTGTCGGCTCCCATTTACTGACCCTACTATGTGCTGTGTGCTCTGGTTTAGTTCAATCTCATAACTAATGTGACCGCCATTCAGCTTCCCTGAGACTGAGGACATGGGAGTTCATTTCTAAAATGTTAATGTCCCAAACTAGGACAACTAGGTCACTCTACCCACAACAACCACAGGTATTGTTATAAGTAAAACACAGGCTCAGGAAGGTAAAAGACACTTGTTAAGGAGTGGGGACCAAGGTTTAATCCTATTTTTAAAGATTTTATTTTTTTATTTGAGAGAGAGCACACATGAGCTGGGGGGAGGGGCAGAGGGAGCAGGAGAAGCAGACTCACCACTAACCAGGGAGCCTGGTGAGGGGTGGGCTCCATGCTAGGACCCTGTGATCATGTCCTGAGCTGAAGGCAGATGCTTAACGACTGAGCCACCCAGGCACCACCCTACCCGACCCCCGCCCCAGGTTGAATCCTGTGTGCAAAGCCAGCCAGCCTGCTCTACCCTGGAAAGGACTTTGAAAACCACTTGGTTGGCCCATTGTCCCCCTCCTCCAAGCCTCTCAAGACCTCTCCCCGACACACATCCCAATGGGGAAGGCCTGTGTGGGAACGAAGCTGTGATCCTTTGCAACGACTCTATCCTCTCCTGTTCCCAAGATAACCAGAATGCTCAGGGAGGCCCCAAGACCCACACAGGACTTATTTCCTATTTCTAGCTTAACCAAGTGATGCCCATGAGATTTGAGCCTTTGAGTCCAGCAATTTGCTCTGGGACCATGTCCCCTAGAAGTAGAGGCTGGACCAGCAGATCTGAATCGGCCTGCTGGGGGGTCACACAAGCCAAAGGAATTCTTGACCTGGGCTGAGTCCTGGAATCACAGAGCTGGAAGAACCTGGAGATGATCACATCCAGCTGTGCTCATTACAGACGCAGGAACACTGAGGCTCAGAGAGATTTGCATCGCTCTCTTTCTCCTAGGCTTCCTTCTACGTGGTTGGACTAGAGCTGGTCAGACATGCATATGCAGATGTTAGGGGTTTTGAACCCTGTGGGGGCATACAGCTGACACTCTATAGATGCTCAGGAACGCCATCAACAAGCATTTACTAGGCACAGGGCTGGAGAAGCTCTGTGTGTTTAAAGGAGAGAGAGACAGAGACAAAGAGAGAGAGAGAGACACTGTAGTTCCCATACCGCTCACTTTTCCAAGACATATTTTAAACAAAAAAAATAATCATTTATTTAATATAATAGAGGTGATTTAATATAATCACCTCTATACTTTCACAATTATGGAAACATAATGGCCTCTCTTGAAAACAAGAGAGGCCAAGCGACAGGCCCGTAACTGCTCCAGTGTCACAGAGCTCATGAGAGACAGAGCCGGGATCTGAACTGATCTGCAAGCCCGAGCTCTTTCATCCGATGTCCTACTAATCTCAGACCCAAGCCCACCTCTACCCTCTACTTTCTTGTTAGTATTTTTTCCATGTGCCAAACACTCCATGGAGCTTAATTTTTACGAAGGATACAAAACAAACAATTGGAAAAACCTCTGCTCTCTCTCAGCTTGATCACAACCAATTTGCAAGCACAGGCGTAAGGCAAAGCTACCGAGTCTCAACTGCTTCATCTGTTCAGTGGGCACAATTCCCAACCCCCTCTCAGGATTGTCGCCGGAAACAAAGTCTAGGGCAGCCCAAAGTGTACCTTCTGATCCCAGAATGGTCAGGGGCCAGAGTGTCTTCCTGGCAGACGTCCGTCTAACCCAACTGTCGAATGCTCCCCTGGGCGAACAGCACAAGCCACCAGGCCCGGCTTCACGGCGTTACTGCCTAAAATAAACGCTGCTAACTTCAGTTGAATCCCTATAAAGCCTATATATAGAAGAAAATACTCAAGAGGTCCCATCTGGCAGCAGCTTCTCCCAAACTCAGCCCAAACGGCTCATTTCTACCTCAATCTGCAACACCTGACAGGCAGCTTTAAATCAGACAGGCGGCTGAGAGACGGGAAACCCCCGAGGGTTAGCACAGTCTGTCAGGGCAGCGAAGCCCCGGGGCTTCTACGAAAACTCTTAGGGCAAGAAAATGTGAGGTCATCCCAGGGAGGGCGCAGTGCCCGGGGCCATCAAAAGCCTGCTGATGACATCATCAGGTTGTACATTTTAAGGATCTGCAATCTATCACAGGTCAACTATTCCTCAGTAAGGCTGGACCAAACAAGTTTAGAAAAACCATTTAATGCCATTCGGCTTTAAGAAAGAGAGAATAAAGGGCAATACTAAAAATAAATGAAAATAAAAATAAAATAAAATAAAAAGGTTGGATTAGAAAATTTCTAACCTTTTAGCTCTGTCGATGGAGTTATGTTGTAAGTCTAGGCAAACACTACAGAAGGAAGACCAAAGACATCGAGGAATTCATCTATTTCTCCAACTAATAACGAGGATAGCTACCATTTACTGAGCTCCTGCAACATTCCAGGCACTATGCTAGGTTCTCTGCAAACCTTCTCTCATACATCCCCACAGTCAGCTATAAGGCGGTTACTGCTTATTTTTCCCATTGAATAGATGAGGAAATGGAGGCACCATGGGGCCATCTGCCCAGAATTTGGACCAGGTCATTTCAGAATTCATGCTCTCGGGGCGCCTGGGTGGCTCAGACAGTGAAGTGTCTGCCTTCGGCTCAGATCAAGATCTCATGGTCCTGGGATCGAGCCCTGCATCGGGCTCCCTGCTCGGTGGGGAGTCTGCTTCTCCCTCTGCTGCTCCCCCTGCGTGTACACACACACACACACACTCTCTCTCTCTCTCTCTCTCTCTCTCTCAAATAAATAAGATCTTTAAAAAAATAAAAAGAATTCATGCTCTTACCCACTGTGCCAAGCCCCCTTCTTCAATTGTTGCTGAGCACCTGAGCACATGTGCCAGACCCTCTCTAAGAAGCCACTTTCAGCCACAGGGTCCCCGGGAAGGGGCAAGCGAGCGTGCTTGCTCCTGGCACCCTGGCACCTCTGGCGTGTGCAGGCACCCTCACCCCCTCGCAGGCATGCCCACCGCCCCTGCAAGGGCACACTTCAGGAGGGTCTGAGACTGGAGATTGTCTCAGGCAGGACTGCCCCCAAAATTTTCTATGATGGTAGGAATGTTCTGGATCTGCACTTCCCGCTAGCCACGTAGCTGCTGACTGGTGAGATGTGGCTGGTGCACCTGTGGGGCTGAGTTTCTAACTCTATTTGATATTCATCCACTTAGGTGGAAACAGCCAGACAGGTCTAGCAGAGCTAATGCTGGGCAGCACACACCCAAGGGCCCTCATGGTCTCACGGTGTCAGCAGAGCGTGGCCGGGAGGGTTAGGCCCAGGAGGAATGCTGGCATCCCAGGACCTGTGGTGAGCCAGCAGAGAGCACAGCCAGCACGGCCTGTGGGAAATGCCTGAGCAGCCCCACGCTCCAGTGCCCAACCAGTCCAAAGGCCTCTGAAGGCACTGATCTGGCCAGGGTGCTGAGAGCTATGTGGACACAGCCACCCACAGGTCCCAGTGAGAACAGTCCCCACTCTGCACACTGACTGGGGAGTAAGACCCATGCAAGGTGCTTTACCTCCTGGAGAACCCCAAGGGAGTTACTCTCATGACTATGTCCTAGCTCAGGAAACTGAGGCTCAGAGAGGTAAAGGGACCTCCTCAAGGTTACAGCCACTGGCAGTGCCAGGATTTGAACCTGTCGGGGGGAGTCTGATCCCAGATGACAAGTTCCAAACCACTACACAATCCTGGGTCCCAAGACAAAAGCATCTCACTGCCCGCTCTCAGATGTGTCTGCTCCCTTCCAACCATCTGGGGGCAGAGACTTTTGTTCTGGTGGAAGGAGACAGGGCAGGGATTCTGAGAAAGACCCAGGCAGATCCCAGGAGGAGGGACAACCCTTCTGTATGACAGTCCCTCCAGGCAAACACAGAGGAGATGCTGCTCCTTGCTTCTGCTCAGGCCATTCCTTTGGGCAGGAATGCCTTCTCTTCCTGGCCCACCTGGAGAATTCTTCATCACCCTTCCCGACTTGATTCAGGTTTTTCCTTTAAGACCTTTCCTGATCTCTTAAGACAAGCTGACTAGCTCCCTGCCACCGCCACCATCACCAACTACAAGTACCTTGTGACTACTTCCTTCTTGGCACTGATCTTTCTCAAAACTGGTGATGGGCAGGACCCGAGTCTCAGCCCTCCCAGTGCTCCCAGAGCAAAGATGGCGCCTCCTGTATGGTCCCTGCACAGCCAGTGTTGACTCTGCATGGCAAGAATAAGATGGACAGCTTAAACAAAAGGAACGTTTAAATTTTAAGAAGTGAATTTAAAACTGCCTTATGTCAAAAAGGAAGTCAGGAGTATCTTTCAACGTCTCAGGCCCTGGAGACAGGCCAGGATGACTTTCCCAACTCAGCTATGTTCTAGTTGTGTGACCCTAAGCAAAGGGTCTTAACCTCTCAGAGCTCCGTGGTTCCCATCTCTAAGGTGGGACAGCATTAGGACTATCTGCAGGGGTTATCATGAGGGTCACCTGAGCTAAGAATGTAAGGAAAGCACTTGGTATGGGGCGCTGGCTCAGACAGGGCCCTTAGTAAACACCTGCAATCATCAGAAAGCCATAGAACAAATAACTTAGGCTCGTGCAGGGAGGAGTTCAAGAACTCGCCGGCCCTACACCCAACGTCATAGAGCAAAGGTAGATCAGAGTGGAGGAGCTGGTATTATAGGACCAACCTCCAACAGACAGGTGATTGGCCAATGCCCTCCCCTTTACTTCCCACCAAGTTCTGGAAGACTCTACACCTATTTGGTCTCTCAGCTGGCCAGGTCTGGTTGTCAGGGGTCCACAGACAAGAGGCCAACGACCTGTCACCCAGGAGCTGAGCATGGCTCTTGGATATGTTGGGGGTTTAGCCTTCAACACATTGTCAACATTTTCAACTAGTTGCCAAGTATCTAAGGTTCAGGAAGACTGTGTGTCATTCAAATTCTGGATGTCCAGACTTCCTTGAAAAAGCAAATCTGGCCACATGGGGTCCCCACTTCCATCAGCCAGAACTGAGAAGCAACTGTCCACTTCTGAGCATGTGTGTGTGCTCTCTGATCCCATGTGGCCGTGACCCCTGCGTTCACTACCCGCCCTGCTCAAAAGGGAGCTAACTTTCCACGTCTTTCCCTAGGAGAAGGGATTTGGCCAGAAAGAGGTACCTACCTACTGGCTGTTTTACTTAGCTGAAGCAGTCAGCTAGGGGCAGGGAGCAGTTCTGAGTGTGCGTTAAAATCTGTACTCCAAACCCACCTGATTCTCGTCTGACGTCACCAAGAGGTAAGGACACAGATGGAACAATGGATCTGCTTAATAATAAGCGGAGTGTGCCTTTGCTGCCTCTTACACGTATAAAACTAAAAAATCACTCAGTGCAGCAGATCCGTCCACACTTGACAGAGTGGGGCCACGGGTGCTCTCCTATGCCTCGCACCAGGCCTGGTCCCAAAAGTTCTCTGCATCCACTCTGGGCCAAAGAGGGAACAATGGGGAAACAAAAACAGACGCTCATGTCACTTCTGTGTTTCCTTCCACGTGTCACCTCTTGCACAAAGTGGCAGCGACCGCCCTGGGAAAGAGAGGCCCCCACCCTCGAACACACACAAATACACACACACACACACACACACACACACACGCTCACCCCGTACTGCTTTTCCCCGGGGCTTCCCACAAACTGTGGGGCCTTATTTATTTGCTCTCACGCATAGTCCCTTCCACTCCATGGCATGCTGCATGAAGGCAGGGCCCTTGCCCGATCTGGTCTGTTTCCAAACAGATGTCTGCTAACGGCTCCTCAGGCAGCGATGGACACCAACCAGGCCCCTGCTAGAAATCTGCTGAATGTATCCCTGACATGATACGTGGTGCCCTGTGCCGTTTCCAGACCATCCATGCGTATACAACAGCTGCACAATTCTTGCCATGTCTCCGGCGCCCGTACAACTTAGTATCGTCTCCAACCAACTCTCATTGTTTACTGAAATATGGCTATTTAAACTATCAGACTTTAGGGGCTGCTGGGTGGCTCAGTGGGTTAAGTGTCTGACTTCACCTCAGGTCAGGCCCTAGTGCAATTCCTGCATCAGGCTCCCTGCTCAGTGGGGAGTCTGCTTCTCCCTCTTTCTCTGCCCCTCCCCCTGCTTTTGTGTGTGTGTGCTCCTTTTCTCTCTCTCAAATACATAAAATCTTTAAAGAATGTATCAGACTTTATGGCAGGATATTTAGGCAATTGAGAGGCATCTGTAATGATGAGCTCTGTGACCTTGGAAAAGTGAGCTCGCCTCTCTGTGCCTCGGTTTCCCCACCCCTAAAACAGTCATGATGCTACCTGCATGTTTAGGGGTAAGTGAGCTGAAACATGGAAAGCGGATTCATAGCAAGTGCTTCTTAGAATTGTGGCGGGTGCAAAGCAAGCTCAAGATGATTACTACTCATGCTAGTATATTTGTGGGA
Organism: Mustela nigripes; assembly: GCF_022355385.1. Classification (NCBI taxonomy): domain Eukaryota; kingdom Metazoa; phylum Chordata; class Mammalia; order Carnivora; family Mustelidae; genus Mustela; species Mustela nigripes. The sequence goes on from NC_081567.1 coordinate 25,893,523, forward strand.
AAACAGTGTATCACTTGCCATATTAAAATACATATATGACCATTTTTTAAAAGGTCATTGACGTAACAGCTAAAACAACTTCTGGAGACGTGGGCTTTGCCTCTGCTTTGCCGCTACCTAAATGTATAAAGCCGCCACCTCCTCCTCCCCCTCCCCCGCCCCCGCATTCCCATTCTCGCTTCTTTTTTAGATGAGGACTTCGGACCAGTGTCTCTTGAGATTCCATCCTCGCTGCAGCTCTGTCAGACCCCGATCCGTGGCCGAGCCTACCCTACAAGAAATCCAACTGGAAAAGCCGAGTCTACACAACGGGAGCGCAAGGGAGGCGCTGGGGGGACAGGGTGAGGTTGTTCACATTCCAGAGGGATTTGCTCTGACAAAAGGATTAACAGCAGAGTTGCTTTAAATAGCAGCTTAAGCCTTGTTTATGGATTACTAAATGCTTGATGGCGGAGGGGCCAGGAACTTGTGGCCAAAGCGTGATTAGGCCCAGCCAGAAATTAAAAAGTGAGTGCGTCCTCCTTAAAATCGTAATGGGAATCAACAAGAGAAATGACTCCTTTTCAAAGAAACCGATTCCTGCCCAACATTCTGGGTGTGTGTCGAGTGCTTTAAAGCAGATGCACCTCCATCCGTGGGCCAGTTTCATCTAATCGTCAGAGGCTGGGAGGGGGACAGGGCTCCCCCAGAGTGAATGGATGGCCAAGAATTCAGGCCCAAGTAGGGGAACTCGGCACTGAGATTAGACTATAAAAGGTAGAATTCTTGCTTCAAGGAGGACACAAAAGATCAGCTGGAGAGTTCAATGGATACAGAGAAGGATGCCAAATGCGCTGAGACTTCTGTGAGGGCAGAGAAAGAGGTTGCCAAGGATTCGGGGTGTCCCCACAGCCAGGTGTGACCTGAACCAACCCCCAATTGTTAGCCCACATGCCGATGCCCAGATTCCTCTCCTACATCCTTAATGCTAAGGATACTCCCATCAGAACGTCTCCAAGCACAAACCAGTCTATCCTGGGGACTCTGCTCCCCAAAGGAGGGCCATGGGTCTGGCAGGTGAACAGAGAGAGGAAGCCTGTCGCAGGCCCTCTCCAGGCTACCTGAAGGCTTCTCGCGGCCTCATTTTCCTCCTTTGAAAAATGGGGATATTAGCTACCCCCACCTCCCTCGGCAGGGAAGCGCTGGTGATTAATTAGGTAACATCTGTGAAGCACTCCCAGCTTTCTGGAGAAGGGCACCTTGGGAGCGGAGCTATAAAAACACGGAGGAGCAGGCTATTATCAGCACGATCATTATTATTATCATTTTCATCATGACATTCTCCTGCACTGGCGCCCCACTGCCCCAAGGAGAAGGTGCAGTTTGGAGACTGGTGGGCAAGACCACGAGCGCCCTGCCACCACATTATCATCCCAGAGAACCCATTCCCCCTGCGGAGGACCTGCCCTGACATCCAAGCTGGGAGCGCAACACCCTACCTGCTCGTTTTTTGTGGCGTGAGCCTACTCTTTCCCTTCTCTGGAGGGTTCTATTAGCACAGGTACACAGATGCACATGAAATCGGGATCTGGGGCACCTGGGTGGCTCAGTGGGTTGAGCTGCTGCCTTTGGCTCAGGTCATGATCTCAGGGTCCTCGGATCGAGTCCCGCATCGGGCTCTCTGCTCAGCAGGGAGCCTGCTTCCTCCTCTCTCTCTCTGCCTGCCTCTCTGCCTGCTTGTGATCTCTCTCTGTCAAATAAATAAATAAAATCTTAAAAAAAAAAAAAAAAAGAAATCGGGATCTCGCAGGAGTTTCTTCAACTAGAGAATAAGCACAGTGAGGACCAGATGGAGGTCAAAGCCCCAAATTCACAAATAGAGCTATGGTAAATAGCTAACTCCCCTGGCCAAGAATCTGGGTTGAGAGACAGCAGAGCTCCCCATGCTGCCTCTGACCACATCCCCGGGCCCCAACTTCCCCAACAGAGATCATTGTAAACAGGCGTGGGCAAAGAGAAAAGAAAAGCGGACTCAGTAAGGAGGCGATCTGTAAGGATCCTTGCAAAAGGCAGAACAGGACGATTGCACCAATGGGACAGGGCTCGTGCACCCGCTCACCTCGGAATATGCAAGCATCTCAAATGTCGGGAGCTTTCTTTTCCAGGGAGCAGTACACAAGACAGCAAGAACTGTGGGGACATGGGACAGGAAGGTCAGGGGACCCAACAGGCGAGAGGATGTTTCACCCTGAAGAAAGTCTGTCCTCGGGAAGGGCTGTCTGCTGGCTCAGGTGGAGGGTGGGCTGAAGCTCAGAAGGAAGAGAAGTAACCCGGAGGTTTGGTTAACAAGCCTTTTGTTCTAACTGATCAGTGGGAACAAGCATCCCAGTGAGTCATCTCTGAGGCAAAGAATGGGAATCTGGAGGGTGTGTGTCTGGCCTCACTGCAGGCAAACAAGGGGAGATCCGTGCATCATAACTGAGTCACATGGAGAAGGGTGGTCCTCTGTAGTAAGTGTTTTTCCAGAACACAAAAGGGTGGGGGATTTCTTGGCTCTTTTCTAGGAGCACAGGGCTGAGGTAAAATTCAACACTGTCAATATTCAGGAAGGTTGTTGTATGGACTCAATGTGATAATGCACAGGAAGTGCCCAAAGCAAACTCAATACTGGCTGTTTTAAGTTTTCATTAATGACTATTTACTTCCGGATAATCTAGATGACTGTCTGTTAGAGTGGGAAGGTGGAGAACATTCTGGAACTGTGTTGCAGGTAAATGTGTACCCTGGGAGTGCATTTTTATTTAGCCAGTTAGACCCATGATGCTACTGATTCACAATGAACTTGGCTCTCTATGCAGCCCCAGGACATTGTCACATCATCTTCCCTCAAACCTTACAGATCTTAAACTTCAAGTACATTCAACCTGGCCCCTGGCCTCTGATTGGCAAGTTAAAAGGAAGCTAAATATATGCTCCACCATCCCAACTCCCCCCAAGAATCAAAGCGCAGAGGGACAGGATGGACAACCAGGAGTTAAAATGTGTGGCAGAAAATTCTCTGCTAACTTCTTATCCTCGCTATAATCAGTGGCATGCAAGCCTGTTTTAAATTTACCGGCAGCTTTTTAAGCTGCCACCTAGCTCTTGAGGTATTTTTAGTCAAGTAGAAATTCATTTGGAGCCTAAAGTCAGGAAATGGAATCTTGTCAGGTGTTGCTCTTACAGAATTCCGGCCGTGCCCTTTGTCTGCCGTCTTCGCCACTTCTCATTTGCACACAATTAAATAATCACTTCACCCCCCACTTCTCCAGCATCTTTAGCATCTCCCCGCAGAGGGAAAAAACGCCAGGGAAGTCAGCGCTAGGTTTAAGAGATCTATTCTTAATCCAAACGTCACTTCCATCAGCAGGAACAGACTGGGGCGGGGGGAGGGGGTAGTGATTTACAAGGAAAATAGGGCCCTGAACCAGAATGAAAGAACAAGTTCCGCTTTCCCCACTCAAAACAGACGTCTCCAATGAGGCCGTGGCTATATATACACTTGTCAGCTGCCAAAAGGCGCTCGCAGACACAGGAGGAAGGAAATTAAAACAATACCGCTGGCCTGGAAGCAATGTGATGGTACCTAAGTCAACGAGAGAACCACCCATCCTACAGCTTAAGCCAGAAACTCAGGAGTCGCTCTGGACTCCTCTCCTCACAGCCCACAGCCGACCCACCCTCAATGCACTGCCAAGTCCAACAGAACCTGCCACCGAAATGCATCCAGCACCAGCCACTTCCGACCTGGATATGCGCCATGCTAGTCCCAAGTCTCCGTGCTCCTCGTGCTCCCTCCTGTGTCCGCCCAGCAGCCAGGGCGACCTTTAAAAAATCATAACTCAGGGGCACCTGGGTGGCTCCATGGGTTAAGCGTCTGGCTCTTGATCTCAGCTCAGGTCTCAGTCTCAGGGTCATGAGTTCAAAATAATAATAATAATAAATGAAGAAATCATCACCTAAATAACACACGAAATAGCAATGTGCACTGGGTATAACATCTAAACTTCTCACTCTGGATGGGAAAAGCCCTCCAGGATCTTATTCCTGCTTGTTTCTGGAGCTCACCTTACTCCCCACTTGGTCCCTTCCTCTAGGACTGATGGCCTTCTGTTTCTAGATCATTCCACCCTCTCTCTGATGCCTCAAAGCCTTTTCCCTGCCTGGAATGCTTTTTCTCCAGGTTTTCACATGGCGTCTCTGGTCACCTCAGTCAGAGGTCGAATGTCCCCTCCTCAGAAGCCGTTCTGGTGACCACCCTCCTCTCTGCCAAATCTTCCTGCTTTAATTTCACGTACAATATACCCTCTTCGTCTCTTTGATCACCGTGTCTTGTACTCAGCGTGCACACCGGTATCTGCCCATAGCTGGAGCTCAAGAAACATGTGTTGAATGAATGAATGACCGCAGGAAGAAGGCACGGCTGAGACGTTAAGGGAACAGGTGAATTTGGAGGGTGTGGTGTGTCTTTTTACAGTACAGCCCATCTCAATTTAGACTCTGAGTCTTCACCAGAAATACATGTTCTGTATTTAGAGATCATAAAAATACCAAATGAAAAAAATAAATTCTCAGGCCCAACTTGTTCCAAAACTTAAAAGCTTTCCAGTAACTATATCCGGTTTTAAATTAAAATGAATTAAAATTAAATAAAATTACAAATTCTGATTCTCATCCCACTGGGCATATTTCAGGGGCTCTTACAGCCACGGTGGCTGGTGGCCACAATGCTGGGGGCACCAGCGTGGCCCAGGGTACCCAGCAGGCCAGGGAGAAAATCATTTCAGTGGGGAGACAAAGTGTCCAGGAGAACCGCTCTGGAGGAGAGAGGCAACAACTCCATCCTCACCAACCTCTGGCATGACCTTGGCCGGAGTGTGTTTCCAGAGCCTCTGTGTCTGAGCACAGACAGAAGACACCGTTTCTGGAAGCGTACGAGGCCAGGCACAAAGGGATCAGTATGCAGGGCGGTCAGGAGCCCCAGCCCTAGAGCTGGACTGTCTGAGTTCAAGTCCGAGAAGTGCCATGTGCTAGCTGTGTGCCTTTCTGCACACTCTTCAACTTCTCCGTGCCTCAGTTTACACACAGGCAAAAGGTCAGCACCTAACCCACAGAGGAGTCAGAAGGGTCAAATGAGACCGTGTACCCAAAACACCAGGCACACAGCAAGGTTCCAGTATAATCCCCATCATCGTTATTGCTCATTATGACGTGTCAAGAAGTACAGAAGGACACAGCCACCCCACGGAAATGGATGCCAAGCTTCCAAGCTTCCAGACCATTCATAGGACAGAGCACTCCCATCGGGGAGACTCCTTTAAATAGAATGAAATCTCTGAGGGGCTCTTCATATAGGAATGGATTTCCCATATTGACATGGAATCCTTCAGAGACCCTTGTGGGAGAGACCCAGACCCAGTGTGGCCTCCATGTCACTCTCATCTGTGTGCTGCTTGGAAGGGAGACTCAGCTCGAGTCCCTCAGCAGCAGGAGGCTGTGACAGCTCACACAGCACTGGGGCACTGAGACCCGTGCTGGCACAGGTCTGTCAGATTTTAGGGCCACTAAGAGGGCCAGATGTTCATACTGGCACCAGGGAAGCCCAAACCAGAGTGTCCACCCCGTGGGGGCTGGCTGCCAGATTGCTGGTGCCAGAGAAACGGGAACAGTCTGGTGGCATGTCCCCGTGGCAGACGAACTGTCACAGTCTACTTGGAAACGGCTGCAAACAGGTATTTTTATCCTGCTCCTGGACAGGTCTGCAAAGCCTGAAACTGCACATCACTCACTCAGTGATTCCTGAGCACCTCCTTTGAGCTGATCCCGGTGCCAGGGGGCGGGGCAGGAGGGGGAGGGTGGTGGACAAAGACACACCAAGTCCACTGGGTGAGCTGCAGAAGCGGTTTTCTTTACCGGCAGTCTGAAAGCTCAGTTGCTCAACCTCTCTGAGACCCAATCCCAATCCCCTTACCTGTGAAAGGGGAACGGGAGCAGGACCTCCCATAAAAACTCGCTGTGAGAACTGAGGAACTACAAATGGAGGGCTTGGAAATAGCTCCCGGCACACAGTAGGTGTTCAATTAATGTTTTTATTCTTAGTTGTATTAGTAGACTACTTGTAAGGGACTAAGTTCTGGATGTTAGGATGGTATATAAGAGGCATCTAACTCAGGGGGTCAGTAAACTATAATAGTCAAACACTGACTGGTGGCCTGTTTTCGTAAATAAAGTTTTATTGGGACTCAGCCACACCCATCACTTACATATTATCTCTAGCTGCTCTGGCATGGCAGAAACACAGGTAAGTAGCTGCCAAGGAGACTGAATAGCCCTCAACGTCTAAAACATCTACTATGTGGTGGTTTGCCAACCTCTGATCTAATCCAAATGGGTGGGAAGGAGGTCAGGGAAGGCTTCCCAGAGAAGGTAACAACCTAACTTTTCCTTGGCCAGTATTGATTCTTGCTTTTCACAGAGTTCGGGAAGAATATCCTCAGACCAGCAGGTTTGGGTAACAGAAAGGAAGCCACCACCCCCTATCTGTTTCAAATTCCATAGCAGAAGCGACCAAATGGTGGCTCAGGGGGCCAGAAACAGTCCATAAACCTGTTTTGTATGGCCCCCGAAGTGCTTAAAAACACCGGAGACTCTGCCTTTCTGGCTTCCAATAAAGATTCTGAATATCTAGGACCCTGTTAACTCCCCATCCTGAACCCTCCTTGGATGGGGTGCCTATTTCCTACCTCATACGCACATCCTTCTCCTGTTTTATATGGATCCCGTGGCCTCGGCTCTGTTGCTGGTGACGTCCTCTCTCACAGATCCTCTGGGGCCCTACCCACCCACAAGGCAGATGAGCGAATCACTGCCACCTTACAGAATCACTGCCACCAAAACCGAAGTTCAGAGAGGTTAAGTGACTTCCTTAAGGATGCCCAGCTGGGAAATGATAATGGAATGCCGGGAACCAGGGCCTCTGTCTCTAGATCCCTGCCGTCTTCAGGCATTCAAGAATCAGCCATCGCTATGATTTTTCTAGAGTACTTTATAGTTTGCTGGGCTCTTTCCCATACACGAGGCTTTATTACAGAATACAGGAGCTCTCGGATTCACACAGGATGCATAACGGTTTAAGAGCAGACGCTCACCAAAGGACTCATGAGACTAGAGGTAAAAACTCTGCAAAAATGCGGACAAAAAGTGGACAGGTCTCAGAGGTCAGAACTGACAAACCAAAAAAGAAGTGACTGAGTATCTGCTGGAGGCAGGTCACAGAGGGAGCCCGAGTTCCCTTTCTGAGGTCCGCAGTTGCATAGGGAGACTGGTCCCCGTACAAGGACAACACAAGGCAGACTGTTTCTGGCAAGGACCAAGGGCAATCACAGGTTGACCTAAGGGCCCCCTGAGGGCACAGGGGTGGAGAGAGAGATTTGAGGGGATATGAAGTGGATCTTTATTCAGGGTAGGTGGTGGATGGGGGGTCAACTGAGGCTCTTGGATGATTGATTTCTCATACAATACAGCTCCACACACAGTGTGGCTTACACCCTGGACATTGGTAGTCTCTGAGAGCTACGAGTCTGCGATCCAGGTGTCGGCTGGGGTTGATCCCTTTTGAGGGTGGCGGGGAAAATCTGTTGCACGCCACTCTCCTGGTGTCTGGTGGTTTCCTGGCAGTCTCCCGCATTCCTTGGTTTGTAAAAAGCATCATTCCAATATTTGCCTTCATCTTCCCATGGCACGTGCCTGACATGGGTGCTTGTGTCCACATTTCCCCTTTTTATAAGGACCCCGGTCATTCTGGATTAGGATCTTGCCTTACCCCCGCATGACCTCACCTGTGCTAATGACACCAGCAATGTCCCTCTTTCTAAATAAGGTCACATTCCAAGGTACAAGGATTTGGACTTTGACAGGCAATCATGGGGACACAATTCGGCCCATAACAGACAATCTCTCCAAGGTGTCGGGAAAGCATGGAGCCAGGAGCCGAGAGTCTCCTTTTGAGTCTCCTCCCTATAAGGACTAAAGACCTGGGTCCCCCTGGACTTTCTAAGCAGAACGAGAGTCCCAGGAGGTTCTGATGCTGCTTCCGGGATCTGAGGGAGGGCACGGGCAGCTGCAGGCACCCAGCTCTGGAAGCAGGAGGCGAAGCCCTTCTCCCTTTTCATTACACCGTGCAAAACCGAAAACTCAATTTATTTGAGAACAAACAGGCTTTAACCTGAAGTTCATTCTCCCACTCGGTGACTTCTTGGCATCTCTATGCAAGAGCAGCAACCGGCATCTTGCCCCCGTCACACACTCCCAGGAACCTCGATGGGGAAAATAATGGCATTTTCTGCACAAATTATCTCCCAGCCGAAGTAATAGCTTGTTTATAGATATGCCAATTCAGATTTTCATCCCCTTAACCTACCTCCAAAAGAAACTCAGGGTTGTCCCCATAGCAAAATGCCAGAAGACTGCCTGCCCCCCCCCCTTTCTATGCTCTCTCCACCCCACATCAAACCTTTATTAATTTTAAGCCATTGACAGAGTCTCTTTGGAAACTATGTGCTCACATCTCAGGTCAACAACATCCTCTTGCTCGGCCCCAGTAAGATACACACCGTCAGAGATAAAGCAAATACTTCCCTGAGAAGGAGAAAACAGAGCCAATGTACAATTTAAATATAAGCACCAAGGACCCAGCTGGTAAGTTTTCCGAGGGGCTGCCACAGCGTTAACTGGTCCTCGCTGGGATTCACCGGCATTCTGCAACAAGGAGATGGCCGCTGCGAACACCCTGGCTCCCACAGCCTTCCCAGTCTATGGCCACATCGGTGGGAAGGAGAGGCGCGGGAGTGACATCGAGCACGGGCCGTGCCGGTGCTGCGTGAGGGGCGAGGTGCCGCAGTGAATGACGCAGACGGACTGCCTTCTGCCCCCCTCGAGTTGCAGTCTAGTAGGGGAGACACACAGTCAAGCAAGTAAGCATCCTATCTATGCAGCCAGCTTGTACTAAGAGCTACACGCCAAAGAAACAAGGTGTGGAGTTAAGAGACAAAGGACAGCCCGTGGCACTTGATCTGAGACACGGAGGAGGCCAACCAACCCTGGCAGGGGGAAGAGGGCTCGTGCAGAGCCACCAGTGCCCAGAGGGACAGAGCTAGGGATGACAGAGCGCAAGCCAGTGGGGCTCGACTGGGGAGACGGCGGGGAAGGAGTCGATGGCCGGGACACTGAACAGTGGCGAGAGACCGAAGGTCCACGGTCAGGAGCTGGGATTTTATTCTGGATACAGCAAGAAGCAGACGGAGGCCATAATCCAGTCCTCCCTCTTAGTCAACCTCTCTCTCCTACAATATATTCTTCAGAGCCAATTCTGGGGCCCACGTACAACTCTCTCTAGAATGAACTCCAGTTTCAGCTCAACCTCAGCGTGGATAAGCTCTTTGGGAGAATGGCTGGAAACACTGGAAGGGAGACTGTGGGGACACCAAGCCCTTGGGAATGGGGGAACGTCACAGAAGAAGAGGCACAAGGAAGCAAGGGGGAGGGGGCTTTGATCGGCTGCTCAAGCCATTCCCCCCTCAGCCTGGCGGTCTCCAGAGTGGTGTAGTGCGGGGCTGGTGCAGCCTTCACGAAGTCAGAAGGGACTTCCTGCAAGTCCAATTACTGCCTAAATTTATATGCAGAGATATACTTATGGGTCCATATTTAGCATTTCTAAGCTTACGTGGTGGGCATGGTTATGATTTTTTCCCAAGAACTGGCCAGGCCAACTTTGAGCTTGGTGATGTAATTAACGTGTAATGTTCTACAATGCAGGGAATGGGTGACTTCCTTTAACATCTTTCTCTATGTTCCTGGGCGGGTCATTTAACTTCTTTTGCCTCAGTTTCTGCATCTGTAAAACACGAATAACAGCATCTCCATCTCAAGAAGCAGAGGGAATAAAATGTAAGAACCCACGCTAAGCACTCGGGAGACTCCCTGGCTGGACTGTTCAGCAAAGGGTCAGCGGCCACGGTTGTTACTATCCGACGAACCCCCACAACGTTCAGGGGAACCTGGCATTTGTGGAATGCTGTCAGCCAGTTTCCTCAAGCTTGAAAATTTAGTACAGAAGTGATCAGGGGGAAAAAAAGCTGTAGGTTCAAAGATATTTACAACATTATTTATTTAGGATACCAACAAAAGTTTCTAAACATTCGGCACCAGGGGAACTGTAGCATTTACTGAAAACATCAGTTCACCGGAAAATTATGCACGAATTCAAACGATTACTACAGAGACCTCAGAAATGCTTTAATGATGTTTACAAAACGGTATTAAGTGGATACGAAAAAGACAGGGAGAAACAACGGATGCGGGAAGTGGGAAGGGTCGATGAAGGTGTGAAAACAATCTTGGGCTGGACAGCTGGGTCATGGGTGAAGTTTTCAAAAGATGGTGAACACAGGGAAACACAAAGGAAACTGTGTGCACAAAAAAATTGCAGTCAGACTTGTGAATGCCACTTCCTGTAAAGCAGCTGTCTCCTCCCTGGGATGGCAAAGACCTCCGTGGAAGGGGAGGGTCTCCACCGCTAAGCTCTTCCGGGATCAGGCTTGTCTTATTCTATACACTTGGGTGTCTTTTCTACTATACCTGATTTTTTGATGAACGAGTGATGAAATACATCACAACACACGTAATGAGGGCCTACTGTGTGCAAGACTGGTGCAGAAGGGCCACCAGCACAGCTCCAAGAGGAAGGGCCTCATTTATGAATATGGTAAACAAGATACACAGGTAACTGACAACAGGCCAACAAGCCAACAACAACTAACACTGCATGCAGGCCATTGTTAGGAAGGTTTTACGGGAATAACCCTCTTGAACCCACATATCCAACCTAGGACGCACCTGCGGCCATCTGCCAGATGAGAGGCCGGACATTCAAAGAGCAAAGGACATGCCCAAGGTCACACAGTCAGTGGCGGAGTGAGGAGCTGGACCTCAGCCTCATCCCCAGAGCCCCTCCTCTCGCCCCTCTGCCATCACCACGTTCCCAGATGCCCACTCAGGAATTGCTCAGCCTCGTCTGTGTGTCAGGCACAAGGTCTCTATTGAGACCTGACCTCCCAGAGCTCAAGCCCAGCCTGAGATGTTGGGCTCGCCGTTAGGAGCCAGGGACTGGGGGAGGAGCGTCCACTGTGTGGATTAAGGACAAAGACAGTCTGCAGTTCAGACTAGAGAATTTTTTAAGGCCCTCTTGGGAAACTGCAGTGGCGTCAGAGAGACCGTGTGTGTGTGTGTGTGTGCTGTGCCCACTGTGTGTGTGTGTGTGTGTGTGTGCAGAGGAGCTCAAGTGGAGGGGGCAAACGTGAGTGACCAGAGGGGTATACAGGGCACGGGGAGGGACAGACGCCCCTCCCCTGCCCCGGTGGCACAGAACAGGCTGAGCAGCCCCAGCGAGATCAAAAGAGTCTCTGGTGCTGTTACTTTCCATCTCAGACCTCAAAGCACTGGGTCTCTCACTCACTAAGCAAAAGAAGCAGTAGACACAACTATTGTCAAAGCTGACAATAGGGAGTTAAGATTCACAGAAGCTCATGCGCGCACACACACGCATGCATTTGTGCACAGTTGAAACAATAATGGCAGCAGAGCTGGCATCTATCAACCACTTACTGGGGCCAGAAGTCACTTCATGTGCCCTTCCTAATTAGCCTGGGAAGTGGTGACGATTATCAGCCCATTATACAGGCGAGAAAACCGAGGTTTACTTGCTCTGTCAAGGTCACATGGTCCTGATTTTAATCCAGGCAGCCCAGCTCTCTCAGGAACACACTCACGTACACAGCAAAGTACAGACAAGCCACATTCAGAGTTGTGTCCACGCACACGATACGTGGGCCTACACATGTGGACAAACATGGCACACATATGTATGCTGCCACAACAGCCACACGCAGCCCCGTCTCCATACGAGGGCCCCCTCCGCACACTTCCAGGGGGCGCCAAGTGCTCAGAATACAGAGCGAGTACAAGCACAAAGCTTTCTGGAGGGGTAACTTGGCTGAGAAAAACCCATAGTTAGAGTTCGCTTGGTTAAACCAACTGCCCCACACCCCCAAGCCGCCTCTCCCCGCAGCAGACACTGCCGACGACCCACACTGCGGCCGTGCAGAGCGCGGGGCTACCGCCACCAGGGGAGGCGCCTCCGGCCTGGGAATGAATGAGCTGCTTGTTGGCTCTACCCAGGCAGCCGCACAACGCGGTGCCCTGTTTCTCCTGGAGTCGCAGCTCTGAGCCCGTTCCAGAACTCATTTTTACGTCTCTCTTCCCAACAGACACAAGGCCCACTCAGTTCTTGAGGGCTGGTGTAGCTGCCAAGGCCCGGTGGAGGGAGAGGGCCTTGAAAAGTGACTTTTATGAAACACCCCTGCTCACGGAGGCCAAGCCACGAGGCCTGAGCGGCTGACTTTCCATTCACCACACGCCCCACCCGAAGCCGGGGGCTCCATGACAGCGGGGCCTTGTTCTCCCCTGCTGGGAGCCCTGGGGAGTCGGACTTCACGGGATAGCAGTGAAGAAGCCTTGGCAGGAAGCGCTGCTTCTGGCATCTTCCTCTGGGGCCACGGCTTGCTGTGGTCAGCCAAGACGGCCCAGTGCAAGAGCTGGGGGAACATCTGTGTGCGGCCGGGCCTTGGAGCGCAAGAAGATGCTCAGGCTGAGACGAAGGCAGGCAGGCTGGCTCTTCATTACCTGCGGTGGCCCCTGCGGGTCAGTGAGGGTGAGCTGGCAGAAGGGCCAGGGAACCCGCCCTTCCACACCTCCTTCCTGTCTCGGCTACCTCCCAACTGCGGCGAAGGGGAGCGGAGACAGCGGTCTCACCGATTCCCGTATTCGTTCACTCGACAAAGATTTACTGGTCACCTACCACGTGCCGGGGTGACTGTTTCTCGGGCACACACGATGGTGAATACCACACACAGGCTCCAGCCTCACTGTCACGCTCTCCCCCAGTTAATAGCTGTGTGACCTGGAGCACATCACATCCCCTCTCGGTGCATCAGTGAGGTCTCTCCTAGGCTTCTGGGAGCCACCAGACTCCCCCCTGGGAGGCTGAACTAGATGGAGTTGGTTTCCATCACTTGTAGCCAAGAGCTCTGCCCAGGAGACTAGGAAAGAGAGCGGAGAAGACAAAAAGCAGGTTTGAGAATGCTGCGGGGAGCTGATGAGTCATTTGCTCATCTGGAAAGCATATGGGGAGACCTGTGGGGTGAAGGAGGCCCTGGGGAAGACGAGAAGCTGCATTCACTCCAACTTCATCTGACAGCACTTGGAAGCTGGTGGTCAAAAGGGACCACAAGACCCTTTAGGACAAAGAGGAAGATGCTGAACAGCTAAATGGTCAATTCAAAAGAAAACAAAACAAGTGGTCTTTTCTTCTCTGTAGGCTTTCAGTGTTCATGAAAACATTATTTGGTGCGCTTATAACGTGCCAGGCCCCGGGCCACATGTGGGGATGCAACAGGAAACCGAACAATAGAGCACAGAGTGTCTCTTCCTGCAAGGGTCACGGAGTCTTTCAGAAGTCACTCTTTTGACTGGAGCCCCTCGGCCTTATTCATTCATTCCTTTGACTGCTCACCACCCGCCTGCAGGGCTCCAGCTCAAACAGGCCCCGTACAGGGCCTGGCGGGGTGCATGGCCTTGGGACTCGGAGAGGTCTGCGTTCGAATCCAGACTCTGCTCCTGCAGGCTGCACTAGCCAGAGCAAACTACTCAGCCTCTTGGAGCCTCCATCCCTGCCTTGTACGATGGAAACCATGCCAATTTCTTTGTAGGGAAAGAATGGGAGCATGTTTTTAAAGCCCCTACTGGGCCCAGCAACGTGCACTTGTACGTGCTCAACGGTATGTATGAACTTATTACACAGCCCTGTGAAGTCTTGGGAGTCAAAGCCTCCAGCACTGCTCTTCTAGAAGCAAGCTCAACTTCCTTGGGGTTCACACTCAGTCCTGAGTTTCATACTGGAGGCTCACAACTGCTGAGCGAAAAATGTCCTCACCACGTATCTGACTTCCAGCCTCACTCTGGAAACATCCCTCCAGTTTATTCACACCACGCTGGAAGGGACCATGGCATCCTTGGTTGCTATGTTTTTAGCTTCTAGAAGGATAAGCAGTTTAGATTTTGGTGGGGGAGGGACATTGGGAGGCCCCCATGTGACATTTTGAGACTTGTTCTGAGTTCAGAGGCCAGATTTAGACAGCACCGAGGACCCAAACTGAGTTCTAGAAACTGGGCCAAAGGATCTGCCCATAATGACACATATTAAAACCAGAGAAAGCCTTAGTCAAGGGGGAAAAAAAAGATGAAAATTACAAAGATGTTCTTTCGAATCATCTTCTAAAAGTGAACAGAAGAGCAGGAAGCTGCCCAAGTGTGCCCCAGCCTCCCCCTGTGAAGCTAGAAAGAGTAACAGGTCCATTTCCAACTTGCAATTTAATTCTATTTTGAAGTTTACTGGAAAGCAGAAAATAAGAAAGGGATCTGAGAGGCCTGCAGCTTGAAGACAAAGGAGACATTAAAACATACCCGCCGTTAGGGGCGCCTGGGTGGCTCACTTGTTAAGTAACTGCCTTTGGCTCAGGTCATGATCCTGGAGTCCTGGGATCGAGCCCCGCATCGGGGCTTCCTCTGACCCTCTCCCCTCTTATCCTCTCTCTCTCTCAAATAAATAAATAAAACCTTTAAAAAAACAAACAAACATACACGTTCGAATAAAGAATTCAAAAGGTCTCGCAGCTTGGGTCCCCCCAACCCCACAGATCTTGACAGTCCCTCGAGCCCCCTCACGCACAGGCAAATTAGCAACGATGTATGTGGTCTTGACTTCGAACCACAGTTAAGCTTCCTAGCTCTTCGTGCAAGGAGACAGGACGGGATGGTCACACGCTGAGAAAGGACACCACTGACCGAACTCGGTGTTTCTGCAGCACTGATATCTGAAGGGCACGGTAAGGGCCAGTGGTAGCTGTAGGCAGCACACTCAGAAGGAACTCCGAATGTGACCAGGTGACCTGTAGGGCCTGCAACCCAGCCGTCATGGCCTGGAGGACTTGGCACCAGTTAGCCAAGCTACACTGTAGGAATGAATCACAACAGCACATAAGGCACAGCCTGGCCGTGAGGTTTACACCAGTTCCCGTAGGCCCAGCGTTCAGTACAGCGCCCGAAACATGAAGGTGTGTAAAAATAGTAGCTGTTGCTGCTGTTGTTGACATTGATAATAAAAACTGGAATAACAGCATCAGAATCCCCTGCGTGGGGCTAGTTTCCTGATATGGTACCGTGGAAAGCCAAGAGCTATCTCTTTAATGCAATTTGCTCCCCAATTAATTAATGATATTCTATCCAAATTGAATTATATTGTCTCACTCTCCGAGGAACTGGCGGCTTCACCTTGGACTGCTAAAAACGTCCTGCCACCGAAATCGCTTGGAAGGCATCCCTGTCATTTTGCACGATGGAAGGAAGTTTATTAGTTTTTAAAGAAGTCTTTGGGCCTCAAGGCCTTGTGACACTGAGTTGAGAAAAATCACTCCTAAGGGCAGCCAAAGACACTCCTTGGGCTGGATCTGAGTTTGTGGGGGTGGAGGGTGTGTGCCACTGCTCAAGAGGGTGACTCCTTTGAGATCTCTGATCTCTGACGCCTCCGGGCTAAAGAGTACAACTGTGACACACCCCGTTTCCGCTGCCCCGTGAGCACGACCAAATGCCTGCCTGGCTTCCAAACATAGTCGGGGCTCCAGACACCATCCAGGAAAAAAAGCCTAGTGCTAACGGCCTCTGCCCGATGCGCAGGAGGCCCATCTTCCTGACTGTGATGGGCACAAGTAGACCTGCTGTTAAATCATGAAGTCTACCCCCCATCAAAACAGGAGGGGACAAGGCAGCGGCAGGTGGAAAGGATGTTTCCTTTCTACTGGCCCATTCTGTCTAGAAAGGCCATTCAGACTTCCTGGGAGACAAAGCAGGGGAAACCAGACCTTCCCTCACCCCAAGAGATCCTGTTTTCAATGGGCAGGCGCCCAGGGCCTCTTAATCTCACCAACTTGGCTTCAAGGGCGCATGTGACAAGCACTTGCAAGATGGCTTCTCTGGGCCCCCAAATCCATCCCCTGTCCCCAAGTTATCCACAGATATGCAGTTGAAGGTCTATATCCTGATGAGGTAGAGTTTAGGCTCTCTAGGCTACAGTTCAGCCCAAATCCAAGGGACTCATTCACATGAAAAAATATGTGACTAGCACCCCGAGAGGTACGGAGGTGTGGGTGTGTGCACGGCATAACACTCCTATCCATGTGAGGTGGCCCATGCACACAGACGTGCACACACTCCACACTGCGCCCCCCCCACCACAAAGATTCTAGAACGCCAAGCTTAACCTTGCCTGGATTCAACCATGTTGCCCAAGGTGTAAAGGCCAGACTAAAATCCATGTAAACAGATTAAATGCCATGACAACCAAATTCCAATCTTCTAAACACCAAGGATTGGAGTGGGGGAAGGAGACTTTCTTCAAGGTGAGCATTTCCTGAGCAGAGCAGAGAAGGGAGAAAGTAGAGAGGCTCTGGATAATTTAAATAATCAACGTTCCTTCCAACTCTGCTGGGAATTCCTCTCATATTGGGGTTCTCCCAGTTGATCACCATCCGCCATCTTGGAAGGTGGCCCAACTGATGGAGCTCTAAGGGGATCCAACGACATTTACTTTCCCAGCCAAGACACACCTCCACAGGGATATCTCTAGCCACAGTGTTATTTTCCTGATGGTCCTACTGGTAGGAAAGGAGGAAGGGATATAGAACTTGTCCAATCCTACACCTGATTTGCAAACCAGCGCACATTCACTGTATTTGTATCTGTTCAGGGGCTTGCTCCAGTGACTAACAGGGGCTGAGTGTGCCCGGGGGGTGAACAGGTATAGTGACACTCCTTGCTCTTTCCCCCAAAACTCAGTATTGCTCAAGCTTAGATACACCATGAGGCAAAGGACACCCCACTGAGCAACCCAACCTCATAGGAGACCAGAAGTGAACCCCTAAAGGAGGGGTTGGTTCTGGCTCTTGGCACGGAGATGTTCACAGGTCCTTCCATGATGGGAGAAAAATGCCTCCTGCGGTTGTTAAATCCTGTTTTTTCCTTCTTCTAGCCCACCCCAAACATTCTCAAAATACCCTCCCCAACTCAGCTACGGTGCCACTTCTCCAAGGAGGCTTCTGTGGTGCCTGATACCTGTCCAGGCCACCCCCTGCACACTCCATAATTAACGTCCATCTCCTCCGCTGAACTACAAAACTTCAAGAGGCCAGAGGACAAACCTATGTGCTCACCATTATGCCTCAGTGCCTAGCCTGGAGCCTGACACACAGCATTCACTGCTCACAGCCCACAGAGAAACACAGCCACGGATGGGCTCTCTGTGCCCGACACTCTAGTCAGAAAGGAGGTGGCATTTCTGATGACAAAATACAGGATACAAGACATGTATGTGTACGTCCATAATTTGGGGGCCCTGGGCTGGTTCTGAGCCCTCCAGGACTGCCCAGCATCATGCTGAGTGCCCACATGTGAGCAAACAAGGTGGCTGCTCTCACTGTGTTCTCTTAGGCTCTGTCTTTGTTCACATGGTATCCAGCCATCACGGGGTCAATGTTATCAACATATATCTTTTCTTATTTTCTGTATTCTTGAGGATCCAGGCCTGGGGTGGGGTAGGGGGGACAGGGGGCTCCCAGACCTAGCCATTTCTTACATACAGCAAAGGGTCGGCCATGGGCACGCCTTTCATATACAAACCAACCGACGGATGCCTAGACTCTACCCGACTCCCTCAGATCCCACTTATCTAGCTCACATATAAGCCAGTATCTCCCTACTCTAAGTCACATCAGGGCACACACCCAGGAGGTCAGGGATCACCCCTAGAGCCAAAGCCCCCCGACATTATTCAGACCAGCCAGTCCCAAGCCATTCTCTCTGCCCTGTCTTGTCTTTCCTATGGAAACCCCAATAAGGCTCCAGCCAAGATATTCCCCGCCCTCCTGCCTTCTGCTTCCTGACCTGAACATGCGGTTTCTCCCGTGGGAAGCCCTGCTTCTCGTTTCTAGGGGAACCGTGCGGAAAATGAAACTTGTCTTTAAAGGGCACTGGCCTCTCCGTGTCATCCCTCGGTCACCTTTACAAGGTGAGACCCGGGCACAGGACAGGGGCAGATGTGTGGGCGGGTCTCCTTATGAGTGTCCTGCCTCGCTCGGCTCCACTCCCTCACGCCACCTGACTCATCAGCATGGCCGGACTGCAAACCACAGGAAGCCTTGACACAGGCAATCTGAAAGGAGAAAAAGGAACACTTCTGCAGAGCGAGGTGGAAAACAAGTCACAGAAGGGGAGCTCAGGGTCCTGGTGAAGACGGGGGCTGGACCACCTGCTCATGACTGAGCGCCACGCCGGCCACATGCTCGCGGGGCCCCACTCAGCTGTTCCCATCCTGAACCGCCCTTCCTTCAGCTGCAGAACGGAGCTCCAGAAACAGAGGGTGGAGGACAGGACGGAAATCACATTAACAGCATGAGTGCCCAGGGCACGGTCAGTGCTACCGGTCTTCACTACTCCGTCAAGCTAGGCATTCCATGGAACCCGGACCAGGCCCCCACAGACACAAACTCATCCCAGTGCTTACGCCTTCTATCCTGCACTCACAATACACACCTGGCAGCACCCACAGTGCTTGGTAGAAGTACCAGAATCCGACCTCCCAGGCAGGTACAGATGATCCCCGTCCCCACTTTACAGACAACACAACTGAGGCTCAGCAAAGAGGACGAGCCCACTGTCAACGTCCCCCATTTCTTGTCCCCTGACTTCAACAAACATAGACTGGACTACACGCCAGGGCCTGGGCTGGGAGCCGAGGACACAGCAACACAGTGACGGTCCAAATCTTTATGGGCCTTACGGGCCGGTGGGGAAGAGAGGCATGAAGGGGCGGTCGCAGGGTAAATGGAGGGCTGCACGCAGGGATAAGAGGGTCCGGGGAGGCCCACCTGAAACCTGGAGATTGGGGGGGCCTCCTTGGGGAAGAACATTCTCAGGCAGAGGGAGCAGCAGGTGCGAGGGCCCTCAAATCATCCAGGACTTGGCACATGTGGGGAACTACCAGAAAGTCAGTGTGCTGGGGACACGGGCACGGGAGGAAGCAGATGGTGGGAGCAGGGTGGGGCTTCTCAACCTCGTCAATCCTGACATTTTGGACCACAACATTCTTTTACGTGGGGCTGTCCTGTGCACTAGAGAATGGTTAGCAGCATCCCTGGGCTCTACCCACTAGCTGCCAGCAGCAGCCCTCCTGCTCTAGTCATGACAGCCAAAAATGTCCTTGGGACACTGCCCAGTGTCCACTCCCACCCCTATTGGGGGCCACCAGGGTAGAGAAGGGGATTCTTTTTTTTTTTTTTTTTTCCTTTGCAGAGAAAGCACAACCGGGGGTTAGAGCAGAAGGAGGGGTAGAGACAGAATCCCAAGCAGACTCCACGCTCAGCACAGACTAGGACGCATGGCTTGATCTCATGACCCTGACAGCAAGACCTGAGCTGGCAATTCTTAATCACCATGGTATTCAGAGCAAAGCAGAAGCTTGTACCTGTGGAATACACAACTGGCCCTTCCCTGACCCAGTTAGTGGAAGGGATGCACCCCACACATTTGGAGAATTACTGGGGGAAAAATAAGTTCCCTCACTCAGCACAACTCCCAGATCCCTAGAATGGCCCTGGGTCCCTCTGACACCATTTTCCCTGGGGCCTCATACGGGGACCTGAAACATTAAAACAGAGAAGGTGCCTGGGAGTGTTTGAGAAAGATGGGGAAACTCCCTAGAGTGCAGGGGTCCCAACCGCATCCCCGGCAGCTCCTGCAGCCAGAGGCCTGACACACATCAGCCGACGCTGCCTTTGAGAGTGGCCCCGGAGGAGCGGCAGCCCCCGGGGGCATGCCAACAGCCCTCACCTCCAGATCCTTCCACGGCCAGATTTCGTGGTCTGAGTTCTGCAGGAGAGCAGGATGGACTTCCAGAGCCCTCAGCTGCAGCCTCCACGTGCAATGGCCCTGCATGGCACACAACCACACACAGCCACGTGAATCGCAGAAGGCCCCTTAAGAGAAGAACAGGAGGATGGAGACGTGCGTGACATAAGGCGAGCAAGCTGCAGGCTGGGGAAGAAGCCAGGCAGATCAACACATGGCCAGCAGAGAAACTGACCCTTTGTGCCGTATCCCTGTGTGTTACTGGGGTCACTTTAAACATCACATAATGACCAGGCAATGACTTCCGTTCTCATGGACTCTTCACAAGCTACAGGACTAAACAGTTTAGGTAGGATGTCATGGAGAGCTTCCAACTCTAAAGGCGTGAGCTTCAGGCTCGGATTTGACCCTGGAGGATAGAGATCGTGAGCGGAAGGGAAGAGCAAAACATCTTGCATTTTTTAATAGCCATTTCCAACGGAGAAGAAAATATCACTGACTTATTCTTGATTTATCCTCACAACAGCCTCCCATGGTAAATATTACCCTGTTTTGTCAGTGAGGAAATTGAAGTTTGGAGAGATTAGGAATTGTGGCCTTCAGCATCCAGCAAGTAAGCCTTAACTCCTACCACATTCCCCTTCCTCTCTCTCCGCTAGCTACAGCAGCCTTCTTGTCGTCCCGCCCCAGGACATTTGCACCAGTTGTTTCTTATGCCTAGATGGCTCTCTCCTCCCTTCTCCACCTGGCTCAATCCAATCAGCCCTCCCATCTCACCTTGTCCATCTGCCAAGAAACCTTGCCTGGCCCTTCTCCAGACCAGACCACCCGATTAGAAGTTCAGATCATCACAGCTTCTTTTTCCGTATCAGAACTTGTAAAAGATGCAGTTTAACAGAAGAGCCATTGTTGCTGGCTCCCTACTGTATGCACATCTGTCAGATGCAAGAGGCCCACAAATTCTTTGACGTTCCCCTTAGGGAGAGGTGGGATCTTACTCCCCTTGAAACAGGGCTGTCCGCCATGACTTGTTCTGACCAAGAAAATGTGGCAGAAATAATGTTCGGGGAGCTCGGAGCCCAGGTGATAGGAAGCTCCCGCTAGGACTCCTGGAACATTTGCTCTTGGGAAGCCTAATTTTGGAACCCCGCCATCATTCTGCAAGAAGCCCAAGCCGCATGCGCTCCAGTCGACAGCTCCAGATGAGCTCCCAGCCAGCAGCCAGCACCAGCTGCCAGCCGTATGAATGAGACACGCTCAGCAGCCCTCCCAGTCAAACCTTCAGAGGCCTGCGGCCCCGGCCCATATCTGACCGTAACACACGCAAAAATCCAAGGCAGAACCATCCAGCTAAGCCCAGTCAACCCACAGAGCTTTAAGTCATAATAACTATATAAGCCTCAAAGTTTGTGAGCAGTTAGTTAGTTCCGCAGTGATAGAAAACCAAGACCCGTAGGACCCAGGTTAGGTGAACGTACTGGAGACAGCGGCCACAGCTAGGTATGTAATAAACTACCTGTTAATTAAATAAAGAATTGAATGTGTAAATTAATTAATAGTAGAGGTGGGATTTGAACCAGATCATGTAAACTCAAATCCCCCTTCCCTTTTCTTTTTAACCATAACCTAATATTCCCTTAAAAAGGAAAACAGTTTTAAAAAAGTAATTTCCTTCCTGCCTATTGTATTCGCCACAGGTTTGGGAAGGAAAGTGGAATGCTCAAATGGAGTCTTGCCACAAGATGGTAGTCTCAGCAACTTGCTACCTCAGAGGAAGTTCAAAGTTAAAAAGCCAGCTTGCTTTTATTCTTTAATACCATGGTATTATTGCACAGAGGCCAACAACTTTTTCTCTCAAGGGTCGCATAATAAGTATTTTCAGCTTTGCACGCCATAAGGTCTCTGTTACAACTACTCAACTCTGCCAGAGAGTGAAAGCTGCCATAGACAATATGTAAATGAATGGGTATGGCTGTGTTCCAATAAAACTTTATTTATTAACACAAACAGTGGGCCAGATCTGCCCATCCCTGGTAACAGAGCATAATACAGTCATCCTTAAATGTGGAAGTGATCGTGTTGTTTGTAGACCCAAAGAAACAGGCAATGTTTCCAATGGAAATAACCTTTAGTACTTAACATTGCACTGCAGACATCATCTTTCACTGTATTTCAGTAAGGTCAAGCAGATTCAGGTGCCAAAGATGTAAGAAGAATAGACAGTTAAAGAAAAAAAAATTAATATAGGAAAAAATCCGATCCATTGACCTCCTTTTTGTCTTCTGTAAATCCGTAGGAGAAGCCAGCTCCCTTTGATTTGGGTCTGGGATGCCTATCGCCAGCTCACGGGAGCAGCATTCCTTGAGAATGGTGTTTGCAGACCATCGAGGCAGCCCAAGGCAAAGAGAGCTTCCCCTCCTAGGCCCTCAGTGAGCTACTTGTTGAGAAATAACCAGATCTATGTCTATCAGAATAAAAGTAATCCACGTGTTGCTATTATCAGCCCATTCAACACTAGAGCTCAATGACTGGTTGAAGTTTATTCAAAGCAGCAAAACATTGTCTAATGGTCTCCTTGCTTGTTTGTCTTTGTAAGATCAAGCCTTTAATTTCACAAAGTACTATGTAGGTCAGCCAAAATTGAGCTTATGTATACCTAAGGCATAGTGCACAAATTATGGCTTGTACCCAGACTCTAGATTTCAGAGTTACACAGTTAATTTTTTTAAACTTTTGTGTTTTAAAATAATTACAGATTCTACACATTTAACTTTTAAATGGCTAATGTTAATTCTCAGACAAGAGAAATTGGCCTTGTTAGTTATTAACATTTATGGCTCAATATATAAAGAATTTCTGAACTCACAAAGCGATTTGTTTTAAAGATTTTATTTATCTATTTGATAGAGAGAGACAAAGGGAGAGAGGGAACACAAGTAAGGGGCGTGGGAGAGGGAGAAGCAGGCTTGCACCTGAGCAGGGAGCCTGATGCAGGGGCTCAATCCTGGGACCCTGGGATCATGACCTGAGCCAAAGGCAGACGCTGAAAGACTGAGCCACCCAGGTGCCCTACAAAGCCTGATTTTAAAAAAACCTAAACAAAACAGTACTGTGTCTTGTTGCTCTTAGACCAGTCCGGGATTAAATAGGTATAACCATCTTCATTTTATAGGTGAAGAAAATGAGGTTCACCTTAAGTAACAGAGACTTGCCTGTGATCATAGCTTGTAAGGGGCAGTGACAAAGCTGCAGACCATACCTTCTAGCTCCAGTGTCCCTGCCTGGGGACACCTCAGAAGAGTGGGGTAACTCCTTTCCAGTCAGAATTAATATGCAACATCTATTTCTATTATTCTTTGCAAAGTTTAGCACCATCCAAAATAAAAAAATGTTAGCTCGCCTAATTATTCAGAATTTTTTTTTTTTAAGCTCGGGGTCCAAATGTTCAATTGAATGGGTGTGCATGTTATTTGTGACACCATATTTTTCAAAGGAGGCGAATGTCCAATAATGACCCAAGGGCTTGGCCTGGAAGCAAATTTCAATCAAAAACATCAATTTACTGCCTGAATTTGATTCCATTTCAGTAACTGAATCTTTCTTGATTGACTCAGTAAAACCCTCTTCATATTTAAACACCAGGGTGGGGGGTGGGCTGGTCCGGGCCAGATGGCCTTGTCTTTGGGACCTCACCAAACACAAGCCAGCTGCTTTTGCTACAGCGAACTTGAAACTGCCATGGATACGCATACAATGTCTCTTCCCCAACAGCTGTGCTCACCCTGGGGCTACCTCCACTTTGCAAGCTGGTTTACCTTATCAGAGTAACCTTTCAGATCAAATATTAGGATCCCATGAAGAGCTGGCGGAAGATTTAAGAATCGGAGGGGTGCCTGGGTGGCTCAGTTGGTTAAGCATCTGCCTTCAGCTCCCATCATGATCCCAGGATCCTGGGATCCATGCATCAGGCTCCCTGCTCAGCGGGGAGTCTACTTCTTCCTCTCCCTCTGCTGCTCCCCCTGCTTGGGTTCACACTCTCTCTCCCTCAAATAAATAAAATCTTAGGAAAAGAAAGAAAGAAAATTAAGAAGTGTACATATATTTTGATCTTTAAAAAAATAAAATACACTTGTGCCTTGCCTCTTGCTGTTCTTTACAAGGGAGGCAAAGGGGAGCTCAAGAAAGAAAATTCCACGTGAAGCTCCAGAAAAATCTTTGCTAATTCAGGAGCAGCAGGCTGTATTTTCCCAAGAAGACTGCAACTATAAAATGTACCCCATATATTCTTTGCCACACATGTCCCATCTCCCTATCCCAACAAAGGGTAGGGTCTCTCTTTTCTAGGGTCTCCAGTCCCTAGAATTGGGGCGGGGGCTGTGACTGTTTTGAGCCGGAGTGATGTTGTGCCCGTTCCAGCTGGAGCCCCCAACTTTCCAGCAGCCTCCACGTCCTGCCTCCCAGAGACAGCGGCCGCTTAAGCAGTGTCATTACCCTGAGACCATCCTGCTGGGAGAGAATCATGTCACGGTAGAAGGCTCTGGAAGACAAGATGCCAAGTGGGGAGAGAAGGAGCTCAAGAAGGAGCAAGACGGCAAACATATGGATGAAGAAATCATTCCAGAAGTGGGCTGCCCAGCCCCGGCTGCTGCCACACGGAGAAGAAGCAAACTGCCCTGCCGAGCTCTCCCTAAATCCATGACTCGGACAAAAATCAGGTGGAAAACAAAATGGTTGTTTCAAGCCACCAGGTTCTCAGATAGTTTGCTTTACAATAATAGAAAAATAGTACATGTTTTGTTTTGTTTTGTTAATTAAAACATAAGGTAGCTCTCCTTCGAGGCCCTGGTAATGGCCGTATCATCTGTGGACGGCAGTGTGGGGGTTATGGCCAGTGGCCCTCCCGGTACTGCCCAGGGCAGGATGGCACGCTGACCCCAGCAGGATGCTCTCTCTAGTCTTCCTCTTAAGAGGGGGCCTATATCGTCCCACTAGGCCACAGAGAGACTAGCAATGACCCCAAGCTTGGTTATCCTGCTTTGAGATCTTAAACCCCAAGGGTTAAGATCTAAGATTAAGAGCTAGGGCTTTAAGGGAAAATGTGAACACCAGAGCTAACCATGCCTCTCTCCCCTGCTGGGGATCTCGCTGGGTTTGCCAACTCTACCTGGTCCCTCCTCCTCCTGTCCCCAAGCTGTCACCCCCAACTGCGGGTCCATGCCCCCTGCCTGGCGGGGCTGCCCACTCCAGGGAGGGGCCTGTTGTTCACTAATGCACCATGAAACTCACCAACTCACGACGGAGCTCAGCCCTGTGCTGTCCGGGCAATAAATATCTCAAGGGCACAAGAGTCTGCTCCCCATGGCCGTCCCCCCATAGCCAGCAGTTGGGCTCATTCAGAACCCATTAAGATGATTCTTCTCCTCCGAGGCCCTTCCATGAGGACTGAATACTAGTGAACTTCCCCTACAAAGGAGGGGCCTCCTGCCGCCCTCAGTGCTGGGCGGTGGGGACAGTGTGTGGGCGGTCTTCCCTGCCACCTACCTCCCTGGCCCCGGTTTTCGTGTGGGAGTCAGTATTGATTACTGTTATTTTATGGGATGAATCAGGGCTCTCTCTCGCCGGCAGGGGTACCTTAAGAACAATCCTCACAGTCTGGCAAGTCTGATGCCCAAGTCCATGGGACCCTAGCTGTTGGCGGCAGAAGTCATATTTACCCCTCCTGAGACGAGGGAGGAAGCCTAACTGGCCTCAGTTTACCATGTGTACCTGTCCCAAGAAGCTTTCAATCTGTCCATCCAACCCAGGGGATGTTTAGACATCCTTGTCCTATTCCTTCCCCCAAGGAGCTGGAGCATATCCCTTGGACTTCAGAGCCAGAAAGACCTGTGTTCAAATGCAGCCTCTGCTGGTTCTCAGCTGTGTGACTTTGGGTAAGTTGCTAAATTTCTCTGGGTCTTTGTTTCCTTGCCTACAAAATGAAGATAATAATAGCACCTTCTAGCAAACTCACGAGAACTGAAGAAGATAAGGCCAAGGGCGCTAGAAACGATGGCGCGTGAGTGATTCTGGCCAGTTCATGAACAAACCTTTTGGAAAAAACTTTAATAATTACAGACTGAGGGGTGTCTGGGTGGCTCAGTGGGTTAAAGCCTCTGCCTTCGGCTCAGGTCATGATCCCAAGGTCCTGGGATCGAGCCCCACGTCAGGCTCTCTACTCAGCAGGGAGCCTGCTTCCCTTCCTCTCTCTCTGCCTGCCTCTCTGCCTACTTGTGATTTCTGTCAGGTGAATGAATAAAATCTTAAAAAAAAAAAAATAAAGTCAGATTGACCCTGATATACTTAAGAAAACAGGCTTCATTAACACCATGATTTTTAAGGGTAGCAGAGCTGAAGGCTGAGCCCAAGTAAACACTGAGTGCATTTAAAGAAAAATATTTTTTTTAAAGATTTTATTTATTTATTTGACAGACAGAGATCACAAGTAGGCAGAGAGGCAGGCAGAGAGAGAAGGGGGAGCAGGCTTCCCTGCTGAGCAGAGAGCCCGACGCGGGACTCGATCCCAGGACCCTGGGATCATGACCTGAGCCGAAGGCAGAGGCTTAACCACTGAGCCACCCAGGTGCCCCCATTTAAAGAAAAATATTAAGTAACTATTGCTAGAAAGAATGTGTGGTGGGTGCCATAGAATCCACGAGGCGTGTACACAGTAGGTGTGCACCCCTCAGCACCCCAGTGCCTGGTAGGTGCTAGATGAAAGTCTGTTTCCCTCTCCTGTGGCCCTCCTGTCCCAGAAGCCCCGAGGTTCGTGACATCATCCACCTCTACCCTTGAACTTGGTTCCAGCCTCATTAGGGCTTGGCCAAGGCTTAGAAGTTGGAGGTAGAGGCCTCGAAGTTGCAGGGCTTTCTCCCCTCACCAGGGTGACAAGGAAAAACAGTCTTCAGGTTTGCAGATCACGGATTCCCTTTAAGGGCCTCATCAACAGCAGGGCTGGCCCACCTCGATAAAATTTTATTCAGGGCTTGCAATTCCCAACTCTTCCATGCCATATGCTACCCTTTCTCCATTGTTTTACTCCCTGCTGACAACTGATGAGTTTTAGATGCCTACGTGAGAGCAGGGTGAGAGCCAGAGAAGACTGCTCATTAGCACAGGCTACAGATTTTGAGAGCCAAGACCTACCAATTACAAAGGACGTCAGAGAGCTTGCCTCCAAATGTATGCCAACTTAAGAAGACTGAGGCCATCTGTGGACCATGAACTTTTAAATTTCTGGGGTGCCACAACCTTTGAGCTCACAGAAACCAGAGCCCACGTTTAAGTACGCAGAGCCCAAGTCCGTACTCCAGAAAAAGCCCTTTGTCCATTGTTCCCATGAACTCATCCAACCGGACTCCCAACTTACACCTGCTGCTGTTCGTCTGACCTGCAGTGACACCTGGGACTGGTTTTATTCTCCAGCCCCGATGGCTTTTCCTTCCCCAGACTCAAAACTAGACAGGTGCCTGCTGCCACGCCCTTGCTAGGCCCTTCCCTGTGTGTGAATGCTCTTCCGGGCTCTGCCTTAAGCACAGAGCTTGATGCACCCTTCCATCTCAGCCCAGATACCACACCCTCTGCAAAGCCCCCTCTGACTTCCTAAGAGTTCTTGCCCTGCTAGGCTGTGCGACTTCTCTACCTTGTTTGACTGGTCATGTCCAGCCACAACCTGCTTCCACCACGACTGTTACCTGTCTCTGACCACGAGCTCCATTTCCTATGTTCCATATGAGGCAAGGAGCAGAGGAAGTGAAAATAAAGAAATGCAGGAATCCCACAGCGACAGGATCCATTCATTTCACACAGACTGCAGAGCGCACGCTGTATGCAAGGGGCTCCGGATGCGGACTAAACAGGAAGGAAGGGGAGCGTGCCTGCCTTCACCAGGTTTGCGTTCTAGACCCAAAGAGACAAAGTTACAAACCAATAAACGAAAGCATTTCAGATCGTGAGCCATGTTATGACAATTTTAAAAAAGGGTAACAGGAAAGAGCAGGGCTCGGCAGACTCAGCTGGTGGGTGACACCCATGTGACCATCTTTGTTCGTAAAATAAAGTGTCACTGAAAAAAAATGAAGTGTCACATACCCATTTATTTCCATGTTGTCTGTGAAGGCTTTGCCCAACACTGGCAGAGCCGAGCACTGCCTTGGAGACCATAGGGTCCTCAGGTCTAGGATACTTAATACCTGGTCTTTGACAGAAAGAAAGGGGGACATTAGGAAAGGCCCCTCTATCAAGGCAGATGCTGGAGTGAAGACCAGAACCAGAAGAAGACACTGGCCACACAGGTATCTGGAGGGAGGAGGTCCAGGCAGAAAGAACTGCATGTGCAGGGGTGCCTGGGTGACTCAGTCAGTTGAGCTTCTGACTCTGGGTTTCAGCTTAGGTCATGATCTCAGGGTCACGGGACTGAGCCCCACATGGGGAGTGAGAAGTCTACTTGGGATTCTCTCCCTGTTCTTCCTCTGCCCTCCCCACCACACACACATTTGCTCTCTCTAAAATAAGTAAATAAATCTAAAAAGAAGAAGAAGAACAACAACAACAGCAGCAGCAGCAAGTGCAAAGGCCCTGAGACAAGACTGGGCCTGGTCCAGTCTAGAGACAGAGACAAGGCTAGTGTGGCCAATCAGTTACAGACCACGGTAGGCAGAGGGGATATGGAACCCCACAGGCTGAAGGAAGGGCCTCTTGCTAATAATATACAGGAGTTATTCTGAAAGTCAGTGAAGCTGCTGGAGTTTTGGCCCCATGGGGTGGGACCATCTCCACGGGACAGGAGGAGGTGACAGTGCTGTCGATGTGGATGACAACGCTGAAAAGGCTGACAACTTTGCTCACAACTTCTTTCCCACCAAGAACAAGTCCCGTTGTTAGGTACTGCTCCCCACCCTAATACTGCATATTCAGCCTGGTTCCCACTGCTCAGGCCGGATGGTTCCAGAAAGCCGAACCGGCAGGCCATACAAGCCTCTCACCCACACGACTATATTTATTTAAAAGACTCATGGCTTCTTTTCCTATGTGCATGTTTTGAAAGGAACTGCTAGCTTGTTCTAAAAATCACAGGTTTAATATACCAGTTACATATATTTCCTTTAAATACAGTAAATACACTTCTAAAAAATGTTCACCTGTCTACCACCTAAATCTCAATTACACTTTGGGAAACAACTGCGGAGGTTCAAATCTGCTGGGGTTTTGTTAATGCCCCAGCCCCCTCTCCTCATGATGTTGGGGAGGGGGCTGCAGTGGCCGCAAAGGGGACAGTGAAGTCACAGGGCAGCTCAGGGGACGTGGTCCACGCTCCGGAGTCCTGAAATGACACCCAGCCCCTTACCAGCTGTGTGCTCTTGGCCAAGTCAAGCCTGGCAGGCCTCAGACTTCCGGGCAAAGCAGAGCTGGGCCACGTGGTTGGGGTATTAGGAGAGATGCAGGACATGGCCTCAGACCCGATACTTTAGTAGATGCTCAATAAATGTCCACAGCCATGACGATAGATGCAGAATTATTTACAGGTAGAACCAGGATCATCAAGACTTTTAGTTTCTGGAAAAGTGCTAAAAGCCTCTCTTGTGGGTGAGGGGGCGTGGTCACTCATGTGTCTGAGCTCCTGAGCCATCCACAGCCCCCCCCGCCCACTGACCACCCTGCGGCTTCAGGGACCTGTAGGCGGAGCGGTAGCTTTCCACTGGCTTTGCCAAAGTAGGTCTCCTTTCTCCTGCTTTCCTTTTACTTTTTTGTTTCCAAAAGCCTCCTGATTAACAATCGTTCAGAGGGGAGGAGGAAAGAAATTACAGCAATGTTCCTTGTTCTGGTCCCTGCTGGGTTGGGAGGCTGCTATTTCAGACTCAATCAGCTGCCTGCAGGGTCACTGGATGAAATTCCTCCCCACAGGGATCAGGAGGAAGTGGCCCCATCGGAGACTT
Organism: Mustela nigripes; assembly: GCF_022355385.1. Classification (NCBI taxonomy): domain Eukaryota; kingdom Metazoa; phylum Chordata; class Mammalia; order Carnivora; family Mustelidae; genus Mustela; species Mustela nigripes. The sequence goes on from NC_081567.1 coordinate 25,923,582, forward strand.
CCACCGGTGACCTCTGGCCTCAAAACCCCAACTGCTCAGAAGTCCCAGGGACCTCAACCTCCTGCAGGATGGGAGCCCAATTTCTTTAAGGAACACCCTCTTAGAAAAGCGGCATCTCTTGCCGACTCTGCAGGGAAAAGTACAACATAACATCCTCCGAAAGCAATTACATTCAAGTTGTGAGGGATCAAACACCGTCTTTACCCAGAGCTAATCTGAACTTCACTTTGAACCCCCTCTGCACGAGCAGACTTCCGTCTCTAATGCTGAACTGAGGAAATAAATCATTAGAAGCGGGCTTTCTTCCCTGGGCATAAAGCAAGGGGAGAGGAAACGGGCCTGTTGGCAGTGCAGTCACTGGGTCAGGTGAGCTCGGCCGCCGGCGGACGGGATGCTGGGCACACTGCTCTCACCTTGCATGGGAAGTTCTTCACTTGGGTCTTCTGATCCTGTCACCGGCTTCCCGGGCTGGCCGCACAAGTTGGCTGGCCCAGTGCAAAACTCAAGTGGGGTGGGGGAGATACTTTGTTTAAAAGCCGTTAAGAATTTCAAGATGGTGAGAGCAGAGCATTAACACAAACCTGGCACCCTTGTGAACATGGGACCCAGGCCACATGCTCACAAAGCCAGTCCCGCCTGTGTCCCTTTCTGGGCTGCCTCCTGTGACTATGTTTTCCCCACTGGACCAGACCCGGTGATTTGACACAGGGATTTTTTGTTGTTGTTGTTAAGTCTTTGAGTGTCTACACAAAGACTTTACAAAGGAATCACAAATATGGCTTTCCAGTTTCACAAACTATGAGTCCCCCTGGTAACGAAGAAGAAACTGACATGAAACAGAGCTCACCCACATCACTCCTCACGCCAGCTGGATGGGAGCTGAGAAATCAGAGGGACTCAGAGCCTTCCAGTGTATGGCCGAGAAACCAAAGCCTAAGCTTCATTTCGTTTCTGTCATGTCATTCTAAGAGGGCAGGATGCAAAGAAATTCAGGGGCTGAATGGCACTCATAACTTGCTTTTTAAAAAAGCAAAACAAAACTATATAATACAGTATCGTGTATTTAAAAGTTGCTAAAAGAGTAGATCTTAAAAGTCCTCAGAACAACAGCAACAAAAAATTTCTTTTGTAACAATGTGTAATAACAGATGTTAAAGATTTACTGTGATCACTTTGCGGTCTATATAAACACAGCCCAAAAGGAATATAATGTTATTGCGTCAATTACATCTCAGGAAAAAGAAAATGTAGGATGGCCCAAAGTGTATAGTAAGTGGAAAATGGAAAAAGGGAAATTTAAAAAAGCTAACAAGTTGTTTGTTTTTTAGGTTTTCTTTCCTTCTTTCTTTCTTTCTTTTTTGGAATTCATTTGTGAGAGACAGAGAGACAAGAGAGAGCACAAGCAGGGGGAGAGGCAGAGGGAAAGAGAGAAGCCGACTCCCTGCTGAGGCAGGAGCTTGCTATGGGGCTTAATTCCAGGACTTGGAGATCATAACCAGAGCTGAAGGCAGACACTCAACCATCTGAGCCACTCAAGCGGCCCAAGTTTTTTTTTAACAAATGAAAACAATAAGTAAATAATATTGTTCGTCATTAACAAATGTAAGCAGCAAATACAATAAAAATAAAGGAAAAATAAAACCTTCCCCAGAGCAGGGGTCAGCAAACTTTTTCTGCAAAACCTCAGGAAGTAAACATTTTCAGCTCTGCAGGCCAGAAGGTCGCTATCAGGCTCCTGAACCCCACAGTGTGAGTGCAAAGAAGCCACGGACAATAGGTTCATGGATGGATGTGTCTGTGTTCTAATAGAACTTTTAAAAACAAACAGAGAGCTGGCCCGATCTGGTCCAACAGCCTTATCTTGGCTGACTTCAGACTGAGGGCAGGGGTTCTCCAACTTCAGTGTGCCAAAAGCAGACACTTAACCAATTGAGATGCCCAGGTGCCCCAAAATTCTGCATTTCTAACATGTTCCCAGGTGATACTGAGGCTGTTGACCCAAGGACCAACCACACTTCGACTAGCAAGGAAAGAATATCCAAAAAAGAAAAGAAGGGACACCTGCCAAAGCGCCCAGACTTTTAAGGAGTGCTTAGCAGAACAGGGTATAGAAAAGTAATTTATTTTCTCATCACCAAGGAACAGAGTTATGCGATTTAAGTCCATCTTCCAAAGAAGAGTACCATGTCATTGGCGATCGAGGATGGAGTTAGCCATCATTATCAGAAAGCAAAATGCTACACAGTTTTTAAGCACTACTGTGCATTTTCTGGCAGCAGTTAACAGTGACATAGACCAATCAATGCAGGTAAATGAATCCATTCGAAGGCAGGCCACGGATGGTAAATCACATTGTCCAATAAATTAGCAACAGTGCAACACAGAACATTTTTTTTTTTTTTATATAAAAGCGAATCCTCATTGGAAAGAGGACATCGGCAGGAAGCGTGGCAAGGAAGGGCGGGGGGGGGGGGGGGGGGGGGGGGGGGGGGGGGGGGGGGGGGGGGGGGGGGGGGGGGGGGGGGGGGGGGGGGGGGGGACGACAGAGAGGCACCAGGGCTTCTGGCCTGGGAGCTCTGACCTATGCTGGGGAAGCTTATTGCAAATGGGGGGGTTTGAGGCTTTTCTGGAACGCGGTCAAGGCCCTGGTGAGGGCCTGTTTCCCACAGGCAGGTAGTCATTTTTGGATTTCACACACAGCGGTTTCTAATAAACGTGGCAGCCACCCAGTTCCAAGCAAGACCAAATCTGAATGGCTCCACTCACTCACCACTGGTGGGAGTGAGGAACAACGCAGCCGCTTTGGAGGACAATTTGGCAGCTCCTTAAATGTTAAATATAAATTCACCATATGACCCAGAAATTCCACTCCTGGGAATCCACCCAAGAAAAATGGAAACACATGTCTACACGCAGACTTGTACGTGAATGCTGAGAGCAGCCCTATTCACAACAGTCGAAAGGGGAAAGAGCGCCAGGGTCCAGCAACCGGTGAACAAATCCACTGTGGTATATCCATACAGTGGGATACTATTCAGCGTGTCCCCCGGCATGGACAGACCTCCAACAGTATGCTAAGTGAAGGAAGCCAGATACAACATTCTAGAAATGTCCAGAATGGGGAAACCTATAGGGACAAAAGGCAGATTAGCAGTCAGTTGCCTGGGAGTGCAAGGTGAGCAGAAAGACTCTTAACGAGGGTGATACAAATGTTTTAAAACTGGTTATAGCGATGGTTGGTGCACAGCTTGGAGAATTTACTAACAATCACTGGACCGCATCCTTAAACACCTGTGAATTTTATGGCATGTATGTCCCACCTCAATAAAGTTTTTTTTTTTTTTTTAAATTAAAGGTTTCTATTATGTCCTCTCCTGTTTCATGTTTCACCTCCCTTGATCTCAAAATACACAGGCAAGCCATAACTGCAACGGACCCAAAGACCTGTTGTTTACTCTTGATGAGGCTCCAGCAAGGTCTCCGGCCCAGGCAAGTACCCTGTAGACAACACGTCAGCTGACTCCTCAGAGGATGAAAATATACACGCGGCAACCAGGTTCTCGATTCGTCACAGCTAGGGTGGACTTCATCTGTGGTCACAGCATCATCTGGGCATGGCAGGACAATGGCTGCGAAGATGCCTCCAAGACCCACAGCTGTGAACCCCAAGCCAACCCAGCCAACCAGACCTGCAGAGGCCTCGGCCCCAGGGGTGTCAGGACTGGGGACAATGACAGCAACGGCCTAATCCATCAGCTGGCTGTACTGGAGAAAAGGCAAGGAGAATCTGCCATACTGAGAGCCAAATCCACTATCCTCCAACAAATACTCCCACGCCCGCCAACTCAAACCTTCAGCTGAGACAATAGGTATTTTTTTCAAACACGATGTCATCCTGAAAGTGACTCTTTGGGGTCACATTCCAAAGTCAGAACCAACTCTCAGATGCTTGGAAGGAAACGGAAACTCTAACGGGCAATAAAGCTTTGGCTTTTCTCCAAATTATACCAAAAAAAAAGTTGCACAAGGGGCACCTGGATGGCTCAGGTGGTGAGAGCAGCTGACTCTTGACTTTGGCTCAGGTCATGAACTTGGGGTCATGGGATTGAGACTCGAGTCAGGCTCCACACTCAGCATGGAGTCTGCTTAGGATGCTCTCTCTGCCCTTCCCCTGCTCATGCTCCCCCTAGTCTCTAAAGTTAAGTAAATAAATAATCTTTAAAAAAAATTTATGAAATTTTGAACTATCACAGCATCTCCTTTAGATAAACAGGACTATCCAAGTCACTTGCAGGAGATGTTAGATATGAAAATCATTAAGAGTAAGAAGGCAGGGTCAGGAGGGACTGTCTAGAATGATCTGGTCCCTGCTGCAGCTTGCTTCTCTAAATCTCTTCATCACCCAGAAACATACCTGATGGCAGCAGCTGGCTCAAAGTCAAAGCCAGAACCTAGGGCTGGGAAGCTGGCCTCCAGCTGGCCCACACCTGAGTCCGGCCATGACCTTGGTCATGTGGGTGCCAGACTCAGGTAGCTGAGCCAACCAGATATGGGAGAAATCTTGTCGACGAGGCTCCTGGGCTGGGAGAATGGAATTTGGGCTCCGGCTAGTGATTTAGTACTATTCCCATTGTAGCCCAGAAGGTATTTGGATCAGGAACACTACTTCACAGCCAGAGGACTGATAATCTCTTTCTCCCTTTTCATTGAAAAAGAAAATATCTAAGATGCCGGAGAATACAGTAAAATCCTTAGCTCCATTTTTTTTCTTTCTTTCTTTCTTCTTCCCCTCTCCTTTCCTAGTGGCAAGGCTGGATAAGCTTATCAAGTGTAGGCAAACTACATCTTAGCTCTGATCCTTTCGAGAAATCCATTTGGTGCCTTTAACATTTCATTTGGAGATTGAATTTTGGACATGTATTTACGGGGCTGGGTTTGCCCTTAACAGAGCATTGCATAAATCCCATTACAGTATCCACTTTAGCGTGTTTGGGGTTTTCTAAGCCAGGGCTTTATTTAAGTGGACAGCCCCAGAATGACCTGCTCTGGCTTAGAAACTCTCTCCTGTCCCTGTGGAACCAACCTTTGCAGATTGCCTCCATCATTATCAATGTCAAGTGACATTTTAGGAAAAGACCTTCGGGCACAGCCAGGAAGACAGCATGTCCCAGCTTCAGAGAAATCGGTGACAGGGCATCATCACCCTCCAGTGGATTAAGAGACTCCCTTCCAGGGACCACCTCACTCCCCATTCCTCTTTTTTCTAGCAATAGCCAGGGAAGCTTTGTTTACAATAAAATGCTTCTCTGTATTTCTTTTTAAAGATGTCGTTATTTAGAAAGAGAGAGAGAGAGACAGTGTGTGCACATGGTGGGGGGGTGCAGAGGGAGAGGGAGACAGAGTCCCAAGCAGACTCGGGGCTCAGCGAGGCGGGGCTCAATCCCTGGATCCTGAGATCGCAACCCAAGTTGAAACCAAGGGCCAGTCACTCAACTGACTGCGTCACCCAGACACCCTGCTTTTCTGTAATTTCTTAAGTTCCCAACAAGGAAAGTGTATTACTTATACTTCCTGGAGACAGAAAAAAGTGACAAAGAAGAGCCAACTGGAGGACAAAATGAGGAAACAAAAGATCCGCTTTAGGAATCCTGGGTAAGCCAGCTGCTGCCTTTACCATCAGCTTCCCCACCGAACACAACAGAATGAGCAACTCCAACACAGGTGAGGACAGGAGTGTGACAGAAAGGATGGGGGGGACAGTGCCTCGCCTCACATGGGGGCCCCGGGGCTGCCTGGCCCCTCCATTCATGGCACACATCCTGCTTATTCGTCCCCTGCTCTCTCCTGTGGGGCAGGCTGGGCAGCTGACGTGGGAGGCAGCAAGGTGCCGCCTCTCGGATACCTTCTCCATCAGCAGCCCTGGGGGCCCGCTTGGCTACACCACACAGGTGAGGCGAGGCAGGGGCTGCAGAACATGGCAGCCACGGGGGGCTATGGACACTGTCCTCTAGGGCCCTGTCCTGGAGGCGTATGCAGAGCTCTGCGGTCACCAACATGTCACATAATCTGGCTCAAGAGCAGAATCACAACGAGGGTGGCTGGCAGGGAGAGAACCTCGGCAACCCACGAGAAGGTAGCCTTCTGGGGCAGGATCCTCCCGGAACTGGGCAATGGCAGGTTGAGTCACTGTGGGCCACCAAGGGACCACAAGCAAGTTTTTAGAATGGTAGCAGCTGCTGCTGTCCATGAAGAAGTTCTCACCACTAGAGGCCTCAGGGGCTAACCCCAGCTCCCGCTCGGTCTGAAGGCGGCTGTGGATTTGGTTCCCTCTATGTTCTGGCCTCAGAGCTTGTGGAGGTAAACTCTTCTTTGTGAGAAAAAAAGTCTTGGGTGACTTCATTGATTCAGTCAGCCCAGATTCACGGAGTTTCTGCCCTGTGCCAGGCCTCCCTCTCGGGGCTGGCATCCCACAGGGAGGGGAACCGAGCAGGCCTTGCCCCCAGCAGGTTAGAGTCTGGGGATGGGCACCGAGAGCCAAGGTGGGGCTGGAGGACAGCAGGGGTGTCCAACACTCAGGAACATAGTTGAGAAAGTGTGGCCCCCGCAAAAAGGACCCATGGGGGTCCAAAGAGAATCTGGAACACTAAAAACCCAGTGCCCCCTCTCTCCAGGGCTTAGTCTTCTAAAGACTCTTAATGACTTTATTTCCTTCCTGTCCCACTAGCCTGGGGAGCAGCTGGGGAAGAAGTCGTGCACAACGACTCCATGATCTTCATGTACCACACAAGGCACGAAATCTACACAACTTTGTTTACCTCCAGCTAAAGGTGGGCATGTATTAATGTCCCCACTGCAAAGTGAAGAAACAGGCTCAGAGAGAAGCAACTTGCCCAGGGTCACATAGACGGGAAGAGGTGGAGGGACTAAACCAATGCTGTTTGGCTCCAGAGTCCGCACTAGCAACCAGATCCCTTTCAGGCACGTTTGCTGTCGCTCTGACGTTGACACCACCAGCTTCTAAACGTGGGTGGTCTGCACACAGTAGGGGATCAGTCAGTGTCTGCTAAATTGAATTTGATCATCTTATTTAAAGCCACCGCCATCACACTCGGCTTTTCAAGCTCCAGGCTGGGAACAAGGTCATTCTATAAAAATGGAAAGCAGAAGTTTACCCCGAGGAATTTCTTGGGAGTTCGAGATAGGGAACCAGAAAGCATTCTATTCAAATGACCACAGTGCAAAGACATGGCCTCACTACAGGATGACTTAAATGAGATGCGCTAAAGAATTATGTAAAAGCTCAGGCACCCGGTTTCACCGTCTGCCGGCATGTTGCTCTTCGTAAAATTTCTAGGTTCATGATATAGAAGTATAGGTTTTTATATAACTGCTTGGGTCACGCAGGGAAATGAAGACATATTCCATTCACTTTCTAACATGTGCGTTCCCCACAGAAAAGTTTGGAAGACAGTCCAAATGAGATAGCTGATTATAACACAGAAGGAATAATGACACACCTCCTGTGTACCTCCTCCTGGGCCGTGGCCATGCTAAATGACCTACCTGAATTATCTCGCTGTATCCTCACAAGACCCTCTGGGGGTAGGCCAATGCTGTGGGTCCTATTTTACAGAGAGGAAAACTGAGTGCAGCCAGGCTCAGAACATGGCACAAGACTGAGTACTCTTAGTCCTCTGATCCCTCTGATCTTATCTGCAACACACTACTGTAAAGAAGACTGAAGGTGATGGGCAGGAAGAAAAAAAAAGAAAGAAAGAAAGAAATGCTTGCCAAAATCCTGACATCTCAGATAGTAAGGCAAGAAGTCTGGGACCATCTGGGCCCATGTCGGGTACAAGCTGCCTCCTTCCCACTTTAATGGCATTCCCTGGGTGGGAACTCCCACATGTGGCCGCATGAACACACTCTTCAAACTCAGCAGCCTCTGCCTCCAATCACATTTGGCTCAGCTGGAATCAAAAAGACATTTGGGGACAAGTGATCTTTATCTGTACCAAATGTTTACTGGGGACACTCCAGGAAATGGTCCCACATGGAACCAACAGACACGATGTCACCCACACCTGCTTAGTTGTCCACATGGAAACACTCGTGTCCACATGAAAACACTAGGAATTATATCTTTTTTCTTAAGATTTTATTTATTGATTTGAGAGAGAGAGCATAAGCAGGAGGGAGGAGCAGATGGACAGGGAGAAGCAGACTCCCCTGCCCAGCAGAGAGCTCGATGTGGGCTCCATCCCAGGACCCTGAGCTCATGACCTGAGCTTAGCCGACTGAGCCACCCAGGTGCCTTGAATTATATCCAAATCACCAGGTCCAAGGAGGCTGACAACCCACTTTTCATGGAGCAGTGATTTAGATAAAAAGAGGAGAAGGGGGGCACCTGGGTGGCTCAGTGGGTTAAGGCCTCTGCCTTCAGCTCGGGTCATGATCCCGGGGTCCTGGGATCGAGTCCCGCATCGATCGGGCTCTCTGCTTCGGCAGGGAGCCTGCTTCCTCCTCTCTCTCTGCCTGCATCTCTCCTACTTGTGATCTCTGTCAAATAAATAGGATCTTTAAAAAAAAAAAAAAAAAGAGGAGAAGGAAAGAGGAATCAGATTCCCCCCTTCACTCTACAAGTAGCACTTATAGAAAATTGTCCTTGGGGGTGGAGGGACCTTTCAGAGGGTACACGAACATAAATCTGGCCAGTTTCTAAAATACAGTGAAACTCACTCTCCCGGACTCTGGCATCATTTCCCGGCGCCAAATCCCACTTCAGAGAGCTTGCAGCAGGGAGGGGAAGTACTAGTTTTGCTTGGTGCAGCCAGCCATTTTGGACGGGACCATTCATCCTCTGGGGCAAATCCTTCCCCCCTTCAGGGTCGGCTGGATTTAGTGAGTCACGCACATCTAACAGGCAGAATGCGGCAGGAATGGCGGTATTTCACGTCCAACTCCCATGTTAGGAGCTCCCTTCCCCCAAGGGCTCACTTCCTTGATCGTTGGCTCTAGGGGAATCTGCCTGCCCCACTGTGAGAGGCCCTGTGGTAGGGAACTATAAGAGGCCTCCAGCTAACGGCCAACAAGGAACTGAGGCCCTCAGAGCAACAGCCTGTGAGAAACCGAGGCCTGCTACCAACCACGCGAGGGGGCTTGGAAGAGGCTCTCACCTCTGTAGAGCCCTCAGATGAGACTACCACTCCGGCCTTAGATCAAATGCAGAAGGGATTGATAACTTTTATCTTTTCTGATAAAAGGAACACATACTCATGGAGAAAAATGTAGATAATAAAGTTCAAGAGGAACACCGAGCTGGAACACTCAGCTAAGCTCTTCCTAGAGAATTAACCCACGGAAACTGTGAGATACATGTCTGTTATTTTACGCCATCAAGGTTTGGCATCATTTGTTACGCAGCAATAGGGAATTAATACAGCCCCACACTCAATCGACTTGAATACCATTAAAAATACACATCCCATGTTGTAAGGAAAATGGGCCCGAAAGTATAGATAGTAAGCTTCTTTTAGTTCGGTAAGACCAAGGTAAGTGAGGGGCGCCTGGGTGACGCTATCCTTAAGTATCTGCCTTCGGCTCAGGTCATGATCCCAGGGTCATGGGATCGAGCCCCACATTGGGCTCCCTGCTCAGCGGGGAGTCTACTCTCCCTCTGCCACTGCCCTCCACTATGCTCATGCTCTTTCTCTCTCTAATAAATAAATAAAACCTTAAAAAAAAAGACCAACATAGTTGAGAAGACATTTGGAGATCCCAGAGCTAAAGTTAGGTCAACATTCTGAAGGCATTCGATGAATCTGTGCTTATTCTGTAAAGACAGAAATGAACAGACATTGCTGCTAACCCAGTTAATATAAAGGGACAAAGAACAAAAGCTTCCCTGAGAACAATTTTCAACATGGAAGCACAACCCGCCATTTTGTCTATTTTGTCACCTTGCGGACACGTGCTCCCTCACACAACAAGTAAGCAATGAACTGTTACTATCAGAATGGCGTCTCAGTGAGGACCCACACCCCTATCTAGTTGTCGTCAGCCCAGCTGTATTCTGTCTGTTATTTGTACCTATTCTTTGATTTTAGTTATGTGGAAGAGTAGCTACGTGACAGGCCACAGAGACACTGGACCTGCATGCCAGTCCCCACCCCACCCCAGACTCCTTGCTAGCTATGTGACCGCAGGGAAATTTCCTCAACTGCAGGATCTGGATGATAAGATCCACCTAATCCTATCAATTTAAGGTGCCAGGCATTTATGTTCGGAAGTGCTTGGCACGGTCTACCGCCCATAGTTGGCCAAGAAAATACACGCTTCCTTGTGTAACCTCCTCTTTGACTCTATGATTTGTGATGACCCAGACTGGACATCCCTAATGGGCGTGGACCCCACATTCTAGGGTCAAAGAAGTCCGCGTCACGTAGGAATTTAAAGCAGAGGAGAAAAGCCAAGTTCCCACACTTACTAATGGTGTGGCTGTGAGCACTTTGCCCTCATCTGGAAAATGGGGGTAACACCACACATGCCTCTGTTCTGATGGCTGAATGAGCTAATGGAGTTAGAGATCCAGAACAGGGTCAGGCACACAGTACGCATTAAATAAATGTTAGATATTTTGTTAAATATCTTAGGTTAGTCTGTCATTATTTAACTAACTCACTACCAGTTACAAAAAGGTCAAACCCCGCTCATGGAAATGTTTTGTTTGGTTCACACAGGGTATTACAAAAAAAAAAAAAAAAAAAAGTAAATTTGAATTAGTTGCCAAAATATATTCCAGATGACTGAAAAATTCAAGTTTCTGGATTCTTGTAAAACCTGAAAAAGCACATAATCCTGGGCCTGATTTTCTCAGAGGCAACAGGCGACTGAAGCCAAGGAGCTACCGTCCACTTAGGGGAGAGCCTTCGTTCTTCCTCACCACAGTCCTCACTGCTCCCTATCACCCCACACCTGTCCTACAGAACATACTTACCCACCTGCCTGGCTTTAAGGGCATTGGATTTTTGACACGTGCTTTAATTTCTTAAACACTTGCCTCCATTTAAATCCTAAGCCTTTTTTTTTTTTTTTAATATCAAGTACTCTAAGTAGCAACGGCAAGAATAGATAATGAATAAGATTAAGTCTTCCCTAAGGAAATCCACAGCAAGAGTAAGTGGCAGATAATGGCTGAGGATAAAGATAGAGTCAGATCAAAAAAAGGATAAAGATCCAGCTCTCTGAAATAACCCTCCACACATGACTCAAAAATGAACTGCCAGAGCTTCAGTATCAAAATAGTTGCCCTCCCCTTGCTCCTGTGATGGTTAACTTCGTACATCCATTTAACTGGGCCATGGGGAGCCCAGACATTTGGGCAAATATTTTTCTGAGTGTGTCTTTGAGAATGTTTCTGTATGAGATTCACATCTGAATTGGTAGACGAAGGAAAGCACACTGCCCTCCCTAATGTGGTGGGCCTCATCTAATAAGTTGAAGTCTGACTAAACCAAATAGGCTGACCCTCCAGCAAGGAAGGGGGAATTCCTCCTACATGACAATCTTCACACTGAGACAGCAGCCTTTTCCTGCCTTCATATTCAAACTGAAACAATAGCTCTTCCTGATTGTTGAGACTACTGGCCTCTGAATTAGAAGTTAAGCCTTCGGATCTCCCGGTTCTCAGTCTTTCAAACTTGGACTGGAAATACACTGTCAGCTCTCCTGGGTCTCTGGCTTGCTGACTGCACATCTGGGGACTTCTCAGCCTCCATAACAGCATGAGCAAACGCCTTACAGTTCATCTGTATCTATATATCCTATTGGTTCCGTTTCTCTGGAGAAACCTAATATGCACTCTCCTTCCCCACAAAAGGCTGTTTTCAAGCTGATGGTACTGAGCTGACAACTGCTGGCAGATCAGCATCAAAGAACCACACAGGGCCCTTCTCTTGCAAACTGCTGTGTGAGCTGAGGAGGTTCAACTACATGGAGGTTCACTGGCTGTGACAGGTGGCCTGAAGGGTCCTTTTTTAGATCCTGAAGGTGCCACAGCTCTGGATTTTCAGTGAACTCGGTGGGTTCTCCTGCCTTGATAGAAGGTGCAGAAGCCATCCCAGGGGATGCTGGGAAGAAGTGGAAGCATCCTCCCAAAAGCCTTTGCAGCTCTCTTCCTGCTTCCCCCAGGGAATGCTGGGAAGAAGTGGAAGCATCCTCCCATAATCCCTTGCAGCTCTCTTCCCAAGTCCCCCGCATATTCCAATTCTAGCTGTCTGCATCTTTAGTCTCTCCAACGAGAGAAAAAAAAGAGACCACCTCATTCCCACTGATTTCATGGGTTAACCCTCTTCCAAAAGTAAATTAAGAGTGGTGTTATGGGAGATTTGCATTTTCTTCTTCATACGTTTGTCTTTGTTTTCTAAATTTTTCCTCAATGAACATGTGTTGCTTTAATCAGCAAAGATACTGGAAGTTTTCCATTCATTCTGCGTCCGTTCCACAGAGGGCAGTGTAGCTCAGTATTTAGAGACTGGGGCCACCAAAGCCAAGCTGCCTGGATGTGAATCCTGACTCTGCTTTGTGACCTTGAGCAAAGATCTTAATCCCCTTCATAAAAAGGGGGTGAACAGAGTAGTTTACCTCACAGGGTTGCAAGGACTAAAAGTCAAACTAAGGGCTTAAAATGCTCTTGGCAAACACTCCTTAAATGCTTATTTAGCCCTCCTATTGTTGTGGCTCTAGAGTTTTTATGTATTTCCTATATTCACACATGGCATTACATTTATACAATATACATACCAATTGTATTGTATTTATTGAGCAACTGCTGTAGGACAGGCATTCGAAATATAGTAATAAGCAAAACTAACCCCATGATCCCACGGGGCTCACCCTAAATGGAGGACAACATATGCGCGTGCGCACACACACACGCATGTGCACACACTCACTCCAAGTCATTACCAAAGGTGATGGGGGTAATTTCCACAAGAGCGGTGTAAGTAAGAGGCCACCTTGGCGGGGAACGGAGGTAAGGATACCTTTGATCCTCAGGACGGCACTTAGCACCCAGAAGATGCTCACAAAATAGCAGCTGAATTGGAGCTGATTGGATTGACTTCAATCAGCGGCAGAAAGATCTTCAAGAGCTGAGGCTGCAGACCCATCCCTCACCTAAGGAGGACCCCCCTCTCCCTGGCCCGGGTCACCACTGTCTTTTTCCTGCCACCGTCCCTCAGCTGGATGACCTCAGAAGAAAAGACCCAAACTGGTCTTCCCGACTCCGTCTCACCTTCTCTCAGGGCTCCCCCTAACACCTAGTCCCCAGATGGATACTGAAAATAACACTTTTTGTTCTGAAATAATTTCAGACTTGCAGGAAAGTTGCAAAGACGGCCCAGGCGGTTGCCCTGTGCCCTTGGCCCAGCTTCCTCCAGCATCCACGCCCTGCCTCGCTGCAGCTCATCTGGCCACAGGAAGAGGTCGACACTGGCGCGAAACACTAAACTAAAGGCTTTCTTTGAATTTCACCAGTTTTTCCACTAACGACCTCTGCTGTTCCAGGATCCAATCCAGAAAACCACACTGTGTTTGCCATCATGTCTAGAACAGGGGGATTGTTCTAAAAGCTCGATGCCAATCATTTCCTCACCTTAAACTCCACAAGGCTTTCCCATACGTTTTGGATGAAAAGTGAATGCCAGGCGCGAGTTTCCAAGCTCCACGCCGTTGAGCCCCTCCGCCCCTTCCCTTCCCCCACGTCTCGTTCGCGCTCCCCTCCCTCTGTGTGCTCCAGCACACAGGCCTTTGGTCCCTTCTTGAAATCCCAAACTTGGCCCAGTCTCCGCACCTGCTGTGCTCTCTGCCCAGAAAGTGGTTTCCCCATAGGGTCTCCCAGGTGGTTCCTGCTCAAGTTCAGGTGTGGGGCTTGCCACCTCCTCCGAGAGGCCTCCCTCATCATCCCAGCCAAGCTGGCCCCACCCCACAGCAGTCACCCTCTAGCACGCACATCCCTTCTGCTGCCATGAGCGTGCCCACTGCTTCTCGAACCGATCCTATTTATACATTTGTGACTGATGGCCCCGCCTCCTCCGTGACACAATGTGGACCCCTTGCCCGTCTTGTTCATTTCACGTCAAATTCCTAGGACACTATCTGGCACATGGCAGATGCTCAGGAAATATTTCTAAAACTAAGAGTAGAAGGAATGACTAGATGAAGGAAGGGTACCTGTTTCCAAATGTTCACAGATGTATCCCAGGAATCTAGAACTCCACCTGCATGGACTAGGTCTTCAGAAATACCTCTTGAATGAAATACTGGTCACTGACTTGGCCCAAGCACCTAGCATAGGGCCTGGCTCACAGTAGGTGCCCAATAAATAGTTGTTGGACGAATGTTGCCTGAACACACGTTGTCCACTTTCAAGGAAAGAGGTGACCACACAAAAGGGAGTCAGCTGGAGGCCATGCTCCTACCCAAGGATCTCTCTCAAGAGGGTGCCAGCAAGGAACGCTGGGAGGAGACTACCCAGCAGCTGCATGGACATGTTTGGAAAGTGCACCAGGGCCGTGTGGGGCTGTGTTGAGGTGGAGGCTGCCACCAGCCCAGCCCAGGACTCTGCGGAGAGGCTCCCCCGGCTTGTTCGGGAAGTCGCACCCAGCATGGAGGCTCCTCCATGGCCCCGGGAGGCAAAGTTGCTGCCGAAAAGGCAGCTGATTAATAGCCTCCAAGGGTCTATTGTCTGAATCCTGTCACCAGAGGAGAAACAGCTGTTTATAGTTTGTTTATTCATCTCCCTTTGGAACCTTTTCGGAGGAAACACAAACACTCGTTCTCCAGGGTGCAATTCGGCAGTTGAAGGGAGCACAGAAAACGGTGTTTATTCTTAACAGGATAAAGAGGGGGGACACTTAGGAAGCTTGGACACTAGTGGGAGGACGGGTCTCTGGGAGGCATCAGACCTCATGGTGATGTCTTGTACACGGTCAGCCTCTGGAAGGATGTCTGAGAGTCTGATCCAACTCCTCTAACTGAAAATTTAGGTAGGTGAGTACCCACAGATATGAGAAACCTGGAAAAGCTCGTTAGGCTTGGAAGTGAGAGAAGAAAGTGACCATCTGTTATTAAATACAGGTGACATCCTACAGGAGGCTACCATGTAGAGTTGTGCAGGTTGGGCACTACACAGAGTTGCCAGTGAAGGAGAAATCTAGCCATGCTCCATAGTCCAGGACTGTTCTCTTCAGAAGAAGGAACGTCTCTCTTATGCAATAACACTGTTTTCTGGCCAACCCATGCCTCCACCTGGAGTGGTGGGCACCTTCCTCTAACACATAAAGGCATGGCGTAGCAGCCTAAAAGCAGATACTGTCCGCCAGACCAAGCTGAAAACCCACAAGAAGGATCAAGGCCTTCCTTCCTCTCCCACTCTGGACTTCTGGTTCCTAGTATCTTTTCCCCTTCTCTCATCAGATTCATCCGTCACCTTCCCGACAAGAAAGCTGAAAAGCACAAACTCCCCATCTGTCCAAGTCTCCCCACAAGATTTGGCTACAAAGCAGAGGTAAGAAGGCCCTCTCACAGCTCTAAGAAAGAGAAGGTACCAGAAGCCTTCTGCTGGGCCTGTGGGAAATGGACTCTGAGCTAGGGGCCCAATTCTCTCAGGGATGAAATACGGGGAAGGAGTCCAAGTTTGTTTAGAAACCCGGGGTCAGGGACACAGTGGGGGCCACAGGCAGGCTGGGGCAAGGCACAGGGAAAAGGGAGAACCAAAGGTAGAAAAAGCTCTGGTCTAAGGTCAGCACTGCCCTGCAAGTTTAAACACAGAAAGCAGTCCTCGCTTTTGGTCCCTGAAGGCCCAAGAAAAACCTCTCCCTGCTCCAGACAGAGGCCACAGCGGCCTGTAAGGTTCCTCGGGCCAGCACGTTCATAGCCACCATGCCTCCTGAATGGTGAGTAGGGACCACTCCCAGAGTGTCTGCATCATGATGCAGACAAAAACTGGTCACAGGCCTCATGCTTCGGGCCGGGGGGGGAGGGGGTGTCTCCCCGCGGTGTCCAGGAAGGTGCCCAGGTGAAAGCAGCATTGAGATGGATGGGCCCTGAGACACAGCACCAAGCTCCTCTCCATTCCTCATCCTCCAATGGCATCTCACGACCACGCCAGAACCCTCTGCTCCTAAGATGGCGCACCTGGCTAGAGCACAGCTCCATGTCCTCACGCACACATGGCTCTCCACATGCGGCATCCCTTAGAGCTGCATTTTCAAGTCACCTGCTGACAGGCCGAGCTTGCCTTCTTAGACCACTGACCACTTTCTACTCCTCTTATCTAGCTCAGGGGACAGCACACCAGGACTCATGAACTACCTCTGGCCCCCTGCCTGCTTTTGTAAAAAGGTCTACTGGAACACAGGTATGGCCATCTGTTTACAGACTGTGCCCAGCTGCTTTCACACTCGAGGGACAGAGGCGAGTCGTTGCGACAGGGACAATATGATCCAAGGAGCCCAGTACATTCACTGTCTGGCTCTTTCTAGAAAACGTTTGCTGGTCCCTGCTCTAGAACATTTGTTCATGTATTTATCGGCCTTCCCCTTCTAGAATGTTAATGCCAAAAGGCAGGGGCCACTGTTTCGTTCACAGATAGATTTCTAGCTCTTTGTACCTGGCAGGTGCGAAGCACTCAGTAAATATGTCCTGAATGGACGAAGGAATGCTCACCACTGTTCGCACTGCTGAGCGTGAGTGATGTTATCATTGCATCTGGCACATGACGAACCGGGGCTCCAAAGCGGCCAAGGGCACTGAGCAGAGTTTCACGGCTGCTCTGTGATGGCATCAGGAGATGGACCCAGGCCTTTCCACTAAAGCGGGTAGACCCCTCTTGAAACCAGTGGTGTGGCTCCTGCAACTACCCGGAATCTCGTTTCTGCCTGTCTCAGCTCATCTGTGCCTCTGCTCTCGCCCCGCCCGCCCTCCCCACAGGGCTGGTAAGGGGACGAAGGAGATCAAAGCAGCAGGTTTTGGTTTTTGTTTTTTTTTTTAATCTGGGTATTTTATTTTTTATGTTTAAAAATGTGTGGGTCTTTTGTTTTGTTTTTTAGAGAGAGAGAGATCGCTTCTCGGCCTTTTGGCTAAGATCAAGTGTAGAGAGAGAGAGAGAGAGATCGTGCACACTAGTTGGGGGGAGGCAGAGGGAGAGTGAGAATCTCAAGCAGGCTCCACGCCCAGTGCAGAGTCTGATGCAGGGGCTTGATCCCATGACCCCAAGATCAAGAACTGAGCTAAAACCGAGAATCAGATGCTGAACCATCCAGGCACCCCTAAAAACAAATTCATTTAATTGTTATATAAGGGTTATATTAACCCTTTGAAGTAGGGACCACTGTCATCCCCATTTTACAGACAGAATGTTGAGGCAGAAAGAGATAATTTGGCTGGTTCAAGCTCATAAAAACAGTTAAGGGATTCCAGGATTCAAGGACTCGGTTTCTAATGACTAGGCAATACTGCCTCTGCGAGAAATGAGGTGAGCTACCTAGGCCCCAAAATGTTAACTTCAGAAAACACAGTGCTCCTTCCACACCTGCTCCTGGTTCTACAGCTGGTCAGGTGTGAGAAGGGCCCTGAAGTCTGCATTCCCACGTAACCCTTCTAAAGACCCAGGGAGCTGCTTTGAATTTGAGACGCTTCAAAAGGAGGCTCAACCACTTGTCAGTGGGGAATAGCCCAATGAGAACCGAGGCCAGCCGCCCCAGTGACCCCTAAGGGGGCCCCTCCACAGGGCGCAGGGCAGCCCAGGCTTCCCCCAAGCCCAGGGGCCACAACCAATGTCACAAGGCAGACAAGAAGGAGCCTCAGAATGTCCCCTGGCCTCAAAGGACGAGGGAGTCCTCATGCTTGCCTACCCCCTCCTTGGGCAAGCCTGTACATTGTCATCTCTGAAAATGGTTTCCACAACTCAGTTAGCAGCAATCAATTATTCACAACCTCGCTTCCCACAAACTCATAGACTGTCACTGTTAGCAAGATAATTTCTGGACTCTGCCCAACAGCCCTGCGCTATGCTGTCAGGCAGCCCACTGTTCGTTTCCTCCCCTCCCCAAAGACCCCCAGAGCCTGCTACCCACTAGCCACGGTGACCCTGGGCAGAGAGATGGTGAGGGGAAGGCCCCCAGGTGTTCAGAGCCCGAGAGGGTCCCAACGGCCAGGGGCCGTGTGACTCACTTTGGGCTCCTGGGGCAGAATGTCTGATCTCAGTTTAATCCAACTGGAAAACAGGGCTCAAGAATTCCAGACCCTCTGCCAGGCTCTGGGATGAATCCCACATTATTTTATAAAATGCTTCGGGCTCTGAAAACATTGTGTTCTCTAGAAAGCAGGACTTGTGAGGGTCTCCCAGACTCGGCTGTCACCCTGCCAAGTTCATGGTCAAGAGCGTTTGCTACTTGGCAGGGATTTATGAGCCACTAAGACCACCATTAGCATTTTTTTTTCCTCCAAAACACTTGAGGCTATCTTTAGGAATATGTTCTCACATCTCCGGGAGAAGAAAAAAGATGCTACCTGACACCCCCCCAGGAAGCCTCTCAGGTTCCAATGTCGGACCCACGAGGGGCAGTGCACGAGCTCTGCTGGTTAAACGGGTGTGATTTCTTGCAAGCCACCTTTGCTCTCTCAGCCTCGGCTGCCATGTCTGGCAAATGGGAGAGTAGCAGGACTTGCCCCTCCCCCAGAGCTGTGGTCAGGATTACGTAAAACCGCGCCTGTAAAAACACTCAGTGCCTAGCTGGCTCCATCACGGACATCGCCACTTTTCTCCTTACTTCTAAGATCCCGTGTCTTGCTAGAGGCATCACGGATTTCCTAAGTCTGGGGCCAATGGGGTGTGTGAGCAAACATGAAGGAAATGTACACATCAATTGGTAAAACTCATCCTGGGTGAATTTTAGAAATGCTATTTACTAAACAGGAAACGTATGCAGCTAAAAGTGAGGTCAATTATGATCATTATTACAATCTCTACCTTAGTTTTAGGTGAGAAAGCAGGGCGTGAGGTCACATGCCTGACTCAAGGCCACATTGCAGTTCACAGCTGACTAGGAGCAGGGTCCTGTCCCCTACCCAAGGGGGAGGGAGGGGAGTGGGGGAAGAGAGAACCAGACAGCCCCACGTTGCGGCTCCTCCTCCTCCTCCTTTCCCTACAAAGATTAATAGTAATAATACTAGGAAGCACTTTACGGTGCTTAGAATATGCCCAAGGGCTGTGCTAAATGAACTACCCGTATCCACTCACTTATTTTTCCCAACAACCCCGAGATAGACACCATTACCCTCTTGTTTTACACATGAAGAAACTGAGGTACAGCAACTTCGTCTAACTTGCCTAAACTCACAAAGCTTGTAAGTGACAGAGCTGAGCCCAGATCTGAACTCAGGAGGCCCAGCCTCAGAATCCACCTACTAGGGCACCTAGGAGGCTCAGTCAGTGGAACCTCTGACTCTTCATTTCCGCTCAGGTCGTGACCTCGGCGTTGTGGGATCGAGCCCTGGGTCAGGCTCCGTGCTCAGCACCAAGTCTGCTCGAGGCTTTCCCCCCTTCCATTCCCCTCCCCCTCCTTGCTCACTCCCTCTCTCTCTCTAAAATAAATAATTTCTTTAAAAAAAAAAAAGGAATCCCCCCGCTTACCTAGTCCATCATACCCACACCCCGCAACTGAGACAAACACAGCCAAGAGGGGAAGTGGAGGGAAGCAGCACAGAAATACTACGCCGTGTCCCCTGCTCACACACAGGGGAAGGGCTCCTCAGAGCCTGGAGAACACATCCACGCTCTCCTGGGACTGCTGAGGCCTCCTCCAGGAAGAAGCTGGGAGAGAGGACCCCCCAACCACCACCTTGTTCCAGCCATCACTTTAAGGACGGCTGCCTATTAGGTATTAGGTAACAAGGGGCCGTTGGGAGCATGCGCTCTGCAATGGCCTGCCCGGGGAGCACGCAGACCCGCCCCTTACCAGCTGTGCAACCCTGGGGGAGCTACTTCCCCTCTCTGTGCCCCACTTCCTCTCAGCGCTCACAGCATAGGGAAGCATTAAAAGGAAAACGCTTGGCACATGGTGAGTGATTAGTATAGTGGTTCCTGCTGTTATTCTTATTCTTATTACCACGCATCATCAGTGTCGTCATCCATACACCGCTGGATCAGGTACCAACAGCACACAGTGAACCCTGAGGTGCTGTCAGTGTGGTGGGGGAGCTGAGAAGAAACCATGTGGCCTGTTTTAGAGAAATCCTTGGCCTCTGGCTCTTAAAATCTCATTTTAAAGCTGGACTCCCTAACTCTGGCTTTTAGAGCAACTCATCATCTGGTCTCTCATGTGATTTCCAAAGGAAATGAAAACACAACTGAGCAACTACTACGTGCCATTCGCTGTTCCAGCACTGGGAGTCAGCAGGCCAGACAATCACCATGACGTTTGGTGGGGAACGTCAATAAGGTCCTGAGAGGCTGGAGTTTATCATCAAGCAGAAGGGGCTGAGTTCCAGCGGGGGGAACAAGGACCTTTTCTGCACACAACCACAGCAGAACAGCGGCCTGCACATGGAGAAGGTGTGGAAGGCTCCCAGAAGCCACCTCTGTGTGGTGTGGGTCACAGCTGGGACAAGGAAAGGTGTGTGTAACTTGGTCACCAAAGACCACAAAAGACCTAAAACTGAGGATCATAAGAGGCCCCCTAAAAATCCCTTAGTCCGTTTTAAAGATGGGGGGAGACAGAGGCCCTGACAGGCCGCCCAAGGCCACACAAAGCGAGATACAAAACAGGGACTGGTGCCCAGCGGTCCTGGCTCCTGGAAGTCTAGATCTGCTTTGGAAAGCGTGTGAGTGATGCCAGCATGGCGCAGCCAGTGTAGACACGGCTTCCACCGGGGCCTGGGGCCCGCAGTCCCTTCCCTCAGTCATCTCCGTGTGCCGACGCCACCCAGCTGGGGCGGGTGAAGGACGCCGCTATCAAAGAAGAGGACCCAGGAGAGGCGCGTACCCATCCAGAGGCCAAGGCAGGGAAAGGGCACCTCATGCCGGAGGGGCAGGGGGCCCTTGGAAAAGCACCTCCGCCCGCAACGGTAAGTGTGTTTTCTCCAGGACGTGGAGGGCCCGCCACAGCAGAGGCTCTCTGGAAAGACCACTGGAGACAGAACGGTTTCATACTATCGACGGTCACCTTTGTTGCGTTCCGCCTCCAAATCACAGCATGTCGAGGCCAGTCCACGTTATTAGGTTTTAGGGAAACGGGGACAGCGCACCCACACACAGAGCCCAGGGAACCTTGGTGAGAAAGCGCATGATGGTGACCAGAAGCTACTGCGGACGCTGCTCCGGGCTCTTCCCCGGCTGAAGCTGCTGCTCTTGCTCGAAGAGGTCACACTCTGTGCCCCTCTCCCTGCCCCCCATCCATGCCTGACCATCTTCTAGTTGTCTCATCTTAAATGCCACCTCCTGGCAAAGACTGCCCTGATGACCCCTTCTCCACCACTCATGGTCCCCCCAACCAAGACACGAGCTAAAGGTGGGCAGGGACCCCATTTTTACTTAATGTTCCTAGCACAGTGCCTGCCACACGACAGGCCCTCGGAAACACGTGTTGAATGAATAAGTAAGTAGGGCTGAATGCCCCGGGGAAATCTGTACAGCTATGTGCTCACATCGGTTCTAGCACACATCCCCATTGGGGGATGGCCCATGGCCGTTGCTGGGAGGGCACTGAAGTCAACCTGCAGCTAACCAGGCTGGCGTCCGCTTCCTGCCGGAGAGCAGCCAGCTCCATGCTTAGGGAGATCCGTGCTTCTTGCGCATCTGCCCAGAGACCACTCTCCAGTCCCCTCCGACCCCCAGCCGAAAATTCCAGGGCAAGAGACTGGCTTTACAAGACCCCGGGCAGGTATCACATCTGGGGGCAGAGCTCGCTGGGAACCGGCAGAAGAGTCAGCGGATTCTGCAGAACAAGAAGAGCCGGCAGCCTTATTATTCACAAGGACCGTCCGTGGGAAAAAAGGACGCAAGGTTTCCTTTGACTCAAGAGAGACTACCCCATCCACCTGCCCAGATACCATGAAAGTGCAGGGACGCCTCCCCACAGCTGCGTTCGCTCAACCAGCCTCCGCAGAAGCACTGAGCAGCCACGGGGACTGAGGAACCTGCCGCCCGTTCACGGACTCCAACCGCAGGAGGAACCAGACCTAACACCTTGTGCTGGCGCGTCGTTAGAGAACCTCGTGGCGCAACGCCTCCACGCTTACGTTACGTCATGTTTCATCAACTTCTGTTTTTATTTTCATCTACGGCCCTTTCCTACTTTCTTTTAGTTTCTTCTCAGTGAGTTAAAAAATAAAAACTGGACTCTCGTGTTAATCATTTTAATTTTTCATGCGTAATGTCAAAAGCTTAAGTGTTTTGGGGTGCCTGGGTGGCTCAGTCAGTTCTGCGACTGACTCTGTATTTTGGCTCTGGTCATGATCTCAGGGTCATGAGACTGGGCCCTCATGGAGCTCTCCACTGCGCATGAGCCAGCTAAACATTCTCTCTCTCTCTCTCTCTCTCTCTCCCCGCCTTCGCCTCTCCCCACCTTCCCACCCCAGCTTACTCACTCTCGCTCTCTCAAAAAAGAAAGGAGGCTATAAATTTTCCTCTGGGCCCAATGTTACCCTCATCCCATTGGTTTCAATATGAAGTATTCTCATTTTCATTCACAACCCTAAGATCAGAAATTCTAGGTTGGCTTCTTCTCTGATTTATGAGCTATTTAGAAGAGGTTTGTCTGTTTTAACGTCTAAGTGATTCTGCCTTTGAGAGGCTAATTTTACATAAATCTTATTATTCTATGAGTGAGGCCTGAAATATTTCTACTTTTGAAATCTATTGTATTTCTTTCGAGACAAATTAATTATGAAGCTTAATTAATTAGGGTACCTTAGCACATCTAGGCAAGAGTCTTTAAAAAGAAAAGGCCATCCCCTAAAATAAACATGGACACACACACACACACACCCATCTCTGAAGAAGAAGATAAACAAACATTAACTTGGTGGGAGACCCAGAACTGCCAGAATTTAGGATTAAGTTGCTCCAGTGTAGGAATTCCACAGCCAGGAATCATACCCACGATGGGACTGAGGCTCTGCTGCCCCATTTTAAAGACTAAATCGGAGCCTCCCAGAGATGGAGCCAGATGTAAGATTAAATTACAGCTGAGACCAGGTTTCAATGCCACTCACCCCTCTGCCACGGAGTCCAGCTTTCTCCTCAAAGGAGTATTAAACCAGCAGCTGACAGTCTCCTCTGGTGACCTTCTGAAGAGTGTTCATTGCACAGGGCACAAGCAGTAAGCGGGCTCATAAGACAAGTGGGACTTTATTCCTGGGGGAGAGTGGGCCGGCTAGAGAAGGAAGCTAATTGGGCTCTTCCGACAAGCCCCAACAAGACTATTAAGTCATTTTTCAGGCAGTGCCAAGCAAACCTGCAAGATGAGTAGATCCCAGGGAATCCCGTCACTCTCCTCCCGACCCTGGGAGAAGCTTTTGCCTACAGAAGTGTGGCAGTGCCTAGTGGAGGGCCGAGCACGCAGGAGCTAATGGAGGAAGGATGCATGCTGCTCAACAGTACTGGGGCGGGGGAGGGGGGTGGGGGGATGGTGGAGGGGAGAGAGGGCGGGGGAGGTGGGCACAGGAAGGCAGCTTCTCAGGGGGAGTCTCAGCTCCAAGGCCGTGGCCTACGTGCAACATCAGCCGTCCCCAAAGGGACACCTCAGCACAGTGTTTCAATGAGAAATGACACATGCTCCTGGAGGCTTGAGATCTGATTGGGGACGTAAAGCTGCAGTCGTCTGCTTCAGCAAGGAAACCAGAGCCACGAAGAGATAAACAGAAGTCAGTCAAAGCAGGGAGAGTGACATGGAGAAAAACTCGCCTAATTCTGCCAGACCTGTTTTGCTGCATGAAGATAAGAGTCATTTGGACAATATGGCTTCAGCATAAGAAATGAAATGATGGCACCATTCCCAAAAGCAAGCCAAAGCAGTGAATGTCAGGCAAGTTCCCAACATCCTTGAAGGTTCCGAGCTGGAAGAACAGCACACCCTCAATGAACTGTGGTTCTACTGACCCTCTGTTTTGCAAAACTAATTACTTCTTTGGAAAGTAAGCCTGGGTCCAGAGTTTCAGCACACGCAAGTACCACCAGGCAGGAAAAGTAAGACTTCCAAATGAAAATACCTTTGTCAAAGTCAACCTGTTCAAAACAAAACTGCCCCCCCCAAAAAAAGTACTTAAACCAGTTTCTCCTAGGTATAGACCTAACAGAAATGTTTACCAAAACTATTTGTTTAGCAAAGGACCTGCACAAAAATGCTCAGAGCATCGCCCTGCCCCAAACTGGGAATCTCCCAAAGGCCCATAAACACAACACAAATGTAAATTGTGCTATATTCCAGAATGCACTATGACATGCACATGTGAATGAACAATTATAAACATGCAACATGATATGGACACAGGGTCAGCAAAATGTTCTGTAGAGGGCCAGATAGTAAAGATCTTGGGCTTTGTGGGCCACATGGTCATTGTCCAGACTACTCAACTCGACCATTACAGGACAAAAAGCAAGTCACGGCCAGTATGCAAATGAACTGGACATGGCTATACTCTTATAAAGTTTTATTTATGGTCCCTGAAATTTCGATTTCATATAGTTTTCCCATGCCATGAAGTGTTATTGATCTTTTGATTCCAACCCCCCAACCACTTAAAAACGTGAAATCCATTTTTACCCACAGGCCACGTGGAAACTGGCAACCGGGACCTGGCCTGAGGGCTGCAGTTGGCCAACATCTGATATAATCTCACATCATCTCATCTCACATAATGCTAAGCAAAACAATCCAGGGATCAAGTTGCCCAGATTGTGTGATTCTGTTTCTCAAAAGAAACAAAAGTAACCTACGGGGTCAGAAGTCACCATCAGGGCTGCCTCTGGAGATGTGGGAACTGGAAGTGGGGAGGGGAAGGACCTTGGCAGGGTGTGGACCGGCAGCGAGCTCCCAGGCTCTGTGCTCTGGACCTGGGTCCTGGTCACAGGAGCATGGCTACTAGTGGAGCTCTGAATTTTATGGTTTGGGAACTTTGGGGTACTCATGTTCCATTTCAAGATAAACTTCCAGAGTTGTTAAAAGTTAAGGCAGGCCCCACTTGATGCGCTTCAGAAACAGAAATGTAAAGAGAACCATGGCCGTCCTGTTAGATTGGCCAAGAGTCCCTCACTATGGCCAGACATCAGCTGACGCCAGAGTATTTAATTAGGGGCAGATCTGAGTCTCCATCCTTGTAGGTGTTACCACATTTGCTTCTAGAGGGAGGTCATTCCACGGTTCAAGGGATGGCGCCGACCTTGGACTCCGGGGCATTTGTGGGGAAACACACCATTCGCCTGACTCCCTGCTCCTCCTCACACGGAAAGAGACCATCAATCCCGTTAACAGGAACAGCATCTGGCAACCCAAGGGGCCTCCAACCTGCAGCGGAGCCCGTGCTGGACCCACAGAAAGGAGGCAGGCCAGGTCTGGCTTCCGTTTGATTCTGAGGGAACAGGCGGTTAATTATTTCTTCTTACAGTCGGCAGCTGAGTCTCACCGAAGCCCGCGCTTGCAATTACCGCTCTAATTATTATTTTAATACAAATCAGCAACGTATCAAAATAGTACCCTGTCGATGCTCCCTCACCACTCCAAGACCAGCGGTGGCGGGTGGAGGGCGCCACCCCCGTCCGGCTCCTCCGGCCGGCCAGGACAGCGGGAACTCCGGTGAACGGGCCTACCACCGCGGCCGGAGGCCCGACCTCCGTAAAACAGTCACGTTTCGCACTTACCCGGGCGGGGGTGACGAGGAGTGACCCACCAGCCACTGCCGGGCCTTGATGCTTCCATCCACGCAATGGGCGGACAAGCAGTGCCAACTCTCCCGCAAAGCCATTCGCAAGAATTCCCAGCCGCAAGGGCTCTGGGGAAACATTCCGTGACGCACGCATGCACGCACGCACGCACGCACGGGTGCACATGCGCATGCACGCACGCACGCACGCACGCACGAACGGCAGGGGACGCCCAGGCTGCAATTCTGCTGCTCTTTGTGATCAGGGTCCCCCGTCTGGGAAGCGGGATCAAGTCCGGAAGCTGCGGTCCGTGATTCCTCGGGGGAACCCAGGAGGTGCTGCTGAGCACAGTGCCTGGCGCCCCGCGAGCATTTGACACATAACTCGGATCCTCACACACAAATAACCAAGCCAGGGGGACGGGCTCCGGGGTGAGCCGGGAAGTGGGGCCCTAGGCAGAAGGACAGCCCCTACTTCCCTCCCCCAAACATGTGCTTCTTTGGTAACGAAGACCAGAGTGTCATATTCTTTTCTCTCTTTCTTTAGAGAGAGAGAGAGAAGGGGCAGAGGGAGAAGGAAAAAGAGAGACTCTCAAGCAAGCTCCACACTTAGCACAGAGTCCGACCTGGGGCTCGAGCTCACGACCCTGATACGACCTAAGCTGAAATCGTAAGTCAGATACTAAAACTGACTGAGCCACCCAGGCAGGAGGATGCAAACTCGGAGCTGCCGTTCCTCCAGCGGCAGCCCAGACCCGGCCCACCGGGAGCCAGGTTTTGGCCCTGCGGTACTTTCTCATGTCCACTTTGGTTGGGGGTTCGAACCGCCGGCTCTCTCCCTGATGGAGAGTTTGTTGGCTCGACATGACTTTTTTCACCTAAAAGAAAGCCAAAGTAGCAGTGAACCTCCGGACCAAAGAAGAGTTGATCTGGACCGTGCCCACTTGTGAACCCGGCCGCTTTCTGTGAACCCCACCTCTGCGTCACCACCTCTACCCGGGTCACTTGTCATCACCTTGTCTCCTAAACAAGAGGGAATCAGATGTAACAATTCTGAAACCATCCCTGAATAGGGTGAAGGGAAAAAAACAGGTAATGAGAGTATTTTACATCAGGAATGGAATCTTTGTAACCGCCTGATGACAAGCAAATGGGGTTCTCTGTGTCTTTTATAACAGCTGCCCCTTCTGAGCTGGGGATAAAAGAAAGAGAGAAAGAGAGACAATGAATAGGCTTTTATTTCAAAGAGAACATCTGCAAAGCATGGTCCTACATCAAAAAATAAACAGAAAACAGCCACTAGTCTGGGAAAAAAAAAAAAAAAGACTTCCCATTACATCTCTAATTAATAAAGCCCCATTTCACAAGGAAAGAAGAAAAACAGAAAGAGAACAACTTTCCCACATCCCCAAAGAGAGGATGCTTAATGAGGTAACCCCTGGATTCCTTGATCCGTCTAATCTGGTTTTAATACTATCCTTAAATAATGTATACATTAGCTCTCCACTACCAAAAACATTTGTTTATTTTATTAACGTGAGCCCGGTTGAGTGCTAAGACTCTGCGAAATTATCATGCTGTCCTTGGGCTCTGTTTTTATTGCTTGTCTCCTTGCTCGTTATAAAATGATTAGCTGTCTCCACTGCCCTTTTGAATTGCTGTTCAGGTTGCAGTGCGGTTTGTTACCCCGGTTCTGAGCATGAGAGTCTTGATTCGGGGTTAAGTTAACAGAGTCATTACGGGCCCATCCGGGTACTCATTCATCACGGTTAATTCCAGGTGCAACACATGGGGGACTCGCAGACACAGCCAACGTGAAGCGAACGCTCAGCATGAATCTAAGAGATGCACATGAAGGGTCCAGACCCAAACCCAGAAGACGGGCCGGAGAAGCCCCATCACTGTAGGAGTGATGCAGAGAGCAGCTGAGACCGTCAGAGAGGGCCGGTAACCCTGACAGACCCAGAGCACGGTTATTCCTAACGTCTCACTGAAATCCTCTCCACTCAAACATCGAACAAAATGGCACCACTGTTGATCAAAGGAGCAGAGTGTGTTTAAACTGGGGAACCCAACATTTCCTCAACTTTGGTCATTCCAGCACCCCCCTGGGAGGCATTCACCATCTAAACCGAGGCCAGGATTCGGATTAGAATTAGGGCTTGGTACTGTTACTCAGGCATGCTCATTATGTTTTACCAACTAGTCTCCCTTAAATGCCACTTTATGCACAGGCTAAGTGATAAGAGTTCCAAGTTTTCATTCCGACCAAACAGTCATATTTGTAGATTTTCTTTGTAGATTTTCCCTAATATACTTAAAAGAACTATATAGTATTACAGTTTTTGAAAATATTCACCCACTGGGCACAAAAACATGAAAGTGATGGTGTGTGTGTCCCCAACGGTGCTGGAAGCCAAGCCATGGTGTTCCAGAATGTTCCACCCTTCCACCTGCCGTGACCGGCTCTCTGGCAACTCTCCCCATCCCGACCTGTGTTACTGGGGGTCGGAGGTTGGAGGGAGCCCATGAGGTGGGGAGGCAGACAATTCAAAACAGCATGTTCGCTGCGTTCCCACCAAAGGGGAAACCATTAACCAAACCGTAGAACACATGGGTCTGTTTTGTTGAGGACACTGCCCTCACAAGGGCCTGCTCCTTGTGAGAATCTGCACCTTCTGGGTACACAGCAGCAGCGAGGGAGGGAAGGAAACCTCCACCGTGCCCAGGGCAAGCAGAAGCAGTCGAGGTAAGTAAGTGCTGTGAATAAACCACAGGGGGATAATTGAAAGGTGACCACAGACACTTATTTTTAGCTCATCACAGTGAACACAGAGATCGTCCAAACAGAGGCTGCAAATTCAGCAGTCCAAAGGGGCCAGTTAGGTATCACGGGGGAAAGAAAAGATCCAGGAGTGTGTTTGGGGGGGGGGGGGGTGTGCTCAGGAATCTGGAGGGTCTCGGGGACAGCCCCTCCCCCACTGGGCCAGTTGAAAAGCAAGAATGGGAGCCCAGAGCTGTCAGATCTTGTGACTTTTTATAGAGGCATGCCCATAATCCCCATCATGGCACAGCATATCTTAATCCTGAAGGTTCAGTGCCTTTTTGTTTACACCTACTGTGTGGGCCAAACCAAACCCACCCACGGGCCATGAATCTGAGAGCCCCTCTTGCAAACATCTGTCATAATGAGGCTGCATCAGGAAGGAAAACAGGAGCCCCCATCGTGGGCCAGAGCTGGGCCTCATCGCCAGGCCCTTCCAGCTTGGTGCCTTTCTGGCACCCACGATCAGACGAGAAAACTGAGTCCCTCAGAGGAGAAGTAACACATCGGAGTCACACAGGTATGAAGGGTGGAGCTGGGCGGTGAACTCCAGATGTCAGAGCCCTGGCCCCGCCCCACCTCCACCCCACCCTGCCCCACCCTGCCCCGCCCCATCACATGACCGGCCTCCGGGCTCTGCTCCCCTTGCGATCCTCAGGCAGCTCACTGATCATCTCAGCCACGCCCTCACTGCTGCAGCGGAGGATGGGTAGATGGATGGACGGACACAGGCATGGATGGGTGGATGGATGCATGGACAGACGGATGGACGTACGCGCATGTGCACTTATGAATGAACAGATGGGGGGGAGGGAGGGCGGGACAAGGGACTTACTGAAGTGGGCAGAGACTAGGAACACGGTCTGGGGA